>NW_009197665.1:40183-42775 GCF_000690835.1 Fulmarus glacialis | reverse complement strand
ATTCTTAGCTCATCTCATGCAACTCTACCCAACCATATCTTCATACCCCTCTTTAGGTGCAACCAAAGGATTGTGGGTTTGGGGATGATTAAAACTAAAGTCAAAGTTTTTAAAGTAAGAAGGAAAATGGAGTTGCTTCAGAGGTGCTTTTCCAAAAGCATTTTTAAAGATGCAGCATGATCTGGTGATGAAAGGGTGGATTTATCCCTTCTGGTACCCCGAGCAGAGACAAGACCCATAGCCCTTCCCCAGCCCACCCATCCCCGGGAGGTGCCTGTGCTGCCCCTGCGCCTTGTTTCAGGTACGAGAACTGGGGGGGACAATGCACAAGGGGTCCTCAGCCTTGCGACCGCCCCAGGATTCACGGGCAGCCTTTGGACTCGTATACAAGTCAAATGGAAAATCCTTTCCAAGAAAAGTGGATGTTCTCCCTCCTCCTAAATAAATCAGCACTACGCACTGTTGGTTGCAAACCCATCCTTGGCCTTAGCAGAGGGCTGGAAGTCAGAGCTCCCCTTTGCCTTTCCATATGGGACCTATATGGCCTCGGGGACAATTACTTTGCCTTTATGCCAAAATTCAGCAGTGCAATAAATCCACTCTCCGCTCTCAAATTGCCCATGACATCTCGGTCAGGGTTATGGGGATGGAAAGCTGCATCTTTCTTTTCAGATCTGTAAAGTGCTAACAGCCCCCCTTCCCTCTTGAACCCTCCAATACATTAAATTAACACCTGGAAAATCCTCCCCTTTCCTTTGAGAAGAGCCTGGAAAAGGCAACTGCCCCCGTTTCCATCCGGATGAAGGTTTCCCTAATCCACCCCTTGCACCCCTTGTGGCGTTGCTTTCGAGCGTGGGAGAAAGGGCTGGGGCCTTTTGGTTTTGTTCGCACCCTTAATTGCTTCTCAGCATCAGGGTTGCTGCAGAGAACACTAGTTGAAGTCAAGATCAACGGCTCCCTGCCCTTGGGGCCAGACCCTTGGATTGCATGTTATTAGCTGCTCAGCAAATTACACACTACTCCTCTCCTACCATAGAGGCTACTCCGGAGTGCGGCAGGATCTCGGCGTTATAAAAGCAGAGGCTTTACAGAAAATGAAAGAATACAATTCAGCTTTAAATTAGAGAGTGCTGAGCAAACAGGATTTCCCCTCATAGTCCGTAGCAATTTCCTTAAATGCCCAGTTCGGGATTCATCTTGTTGTAAAGTGGGATGCTGCTCCCCTAACAAGGATCATTTCCACTTGCTGATGGAAAAGACACAGCAAGAAAAATCAAGCTGTCAAGTAGATTTAATTGGTACAGTGAGCAGAAAGTTTACCCCCACCTTGAAAGAGATGGGAAAGAATAAACTGCTTTTAAGAAAAGCTTTGGTCTTCAAAGGGAACAGTGTCCAGATGGGAAAAGCTGGAGAGAACTGACTCCGAAGACTTGCTGGGGAACGTGGCCAGAGCCGGGAGAGCAGCTCTTACAGCAGCTCTCACACTCACTCATACACCAGCTCCAGGAATCACAGTTTTCCATAAGCAACTTCTGAAGCTGAAGGGATTCAGGGAAGTCCCTCCTTTTTTTTTTTTTTTTTTTTTAAATCTTTATTGTATTCTATAGCATAGATACGATCTCCCATTAAACTTTAAAAGGAATTCTCCCTGCAGTCAAGACTATCTGAGTGGGAAGGAGTGCTCTCCTACCACGCTCTGGTTTCCCTAAGGAAAAGTCCAGTTTTAACCTTAGTTGAGCCCAATTACAGTTGCAGACCCAACCAACCTTTTTACCATCAGGATTTTGAGGCGCGGGATTTAGGCTGTCCCAGCCCCAAGACCCTGCCCGATGTCCCACGCAAGTGACAGCCGCGTCCCCGCTGTTCCCCCTGCGGCAGCACAAGCTGCGGAGCCACAGTCGGTCGGACCAGTTCAGTGATCCGTCTGAAAAGCATCTCTGCAAAACGACCCAAACCACTTTGCTTTCCGCTCCCGCAGCAGCTCCAGGGCTGGGCGCTTGGCTGCAGCGCTGCATGCAGCAACAGCTGGGTCGTCTGCAGCAGCGACAGGCAGCAAACTGCAGAAGTGGGGTTGCAAAATCACGTATGGCACTGGACAAGCACCTCTCCTCCCCCGGTTACGCTCTGGGGCAGCACAGCAAGGAGCAAGCAATCCTGATGTCCTCAGCGGGGACCATCCAAGCTCTGCACCTGACTCACACCGTTGTTTTGGAGAAACCAAAACGGAAACATGCCCAAGCAGCACCAAACCCCCTGGCCACGAGTCAATCAGCACAGCCCCTTCCTTCGCAGCAGCCTCATTTCCCCTGCAGCCCCCACAGCACAACCCAAACAGCTCAACCTAAAGGCGCAGAGGGGTTGGTAGGAGTGGCTGCCCCCGTCCCCACCACAGCCACGGGCCCAGGCACCAGCGGCTGCACTGATTTCTGCTGAGCTCAGCCCCGCTTGCCAGAAGCAACCAGACCCTGGCATCCCACCAGGGAGGGGGACGGGGCGGTGAGGAGCCAGTGGTCACTCTGTGTGTATCTCACACCGTCCCTGCCCGGCGGGGTACAGAGCTTACAGCAACGCAGCGACAGCCGGGGGGGCCCG
>NW_009197665.1:38791-39976 GCF_000690835.1 Fulmarus glacialis | reverse complement strand
CTGAATACGCCCCGGGCGTTACTCGGGCGGTTCAATGCAGCACACAGGTTCCTGTGCTGGAAAACACCAAAGGGGCTTTTTCCTGTATGGACTGTGAAGCACTGCTTGATGACCACCCAGGAGATGTCTACGGGGAGAAGCTGATGCAGGCAAAGCCCTGGCTAAGACCCACCCGGCAAACAGCAGTTTGGATTTCCAGCCTTCACCCCAGGCAGATGTGCCATCCCCTCCCATGCAGCGCCCTAACCCTGCCTGCAGCCTCAGACGTGTCCCGTGAGGTCCCAGCAAGTCCCCCCATCTTTCAGGCAGGGTCACCGGGCCCCACAGAGGATGCACGTTGCAGCATTGACCCCGCACCCGCCCTGCTCCGCTGCCCCGCCCTGCGCTTGTGCTCCAGCATTTGGCACCGGTGCCTCCGTGCATCTGCTCTGCGCTGTGAGCAGGGCGGCTTAGGGACAGCTCTGGCTTTTGGCTCCGTGGGGGTTTCTCCATTTGTCACCTGTCCCCGAGCAGGCTCCAGCTGCGGGCGGGGGCCTGGCGGGTGGGGCTGCTCTCCCAGGCGCTCAGCGGGTGCAGGCACACAGCAATGCAGAGCCACCAGGCTGGGTCTCATCCCAGCCGGCTCCCACCTCTCCCACTTGTTCACATCTGTGCAGAAGCCACTAACCCAGCAGCCTCCCCTCCCCGGCGCAGCTCCACGCACGGCACCGCGACTCCAGCCTCTGCCTCTGCCAAGTCGCATGGGAAGGCGAGTGCCAGAGTGCAATTAGAGCAGCGCGGTGACGGATGCCTGAGCGGGCAGCGGGGTCACCCACCCGTGAGTGGTGTCAGGCGGCTCCAGCACCCACGTGCCCATAGCCCAGGGCCAGCACCCATTTTTGCTGCACGCTCTGGCATGGGCAATGGGTCTCTGCTCCCCCGGAGTCAAGCTCTGCGTGGATGCTGCCACCACCGTGTCCGGTCCTGCCCTTGGCACCTCCACGTCCCTTTTGGGGGAATATCCCAAAGGGAGGACTGGTTTTTACACCCAGCCGAAGGGTTTGCGAGCCCCCATTCCCTGGCCAAGTGGGCTGCTTCAGCCCCGTGGTGCTGGCATTAAGGGGATTTGGGGGAGCCTTCTAAAGGAGGGGATCGCAGTTCTGCCCTTGGGGCCAGCCCCCCGCAGCAGCCAGGGCACTTTTCAGA
>NW_009197665.1:26265-38750 GCF_000690835.1 Fulmarus glacialis | reverse complement strand
CTGCTAAAACGTTACCCTTAAAACAGAGCATAAAGAAGGCAGATACTTCGCATGCAACAGCAAAAGCAGAGTGCTTGATGCAGCAGACACAGGAGCCTGATCGGAGGCGGGGGGTGGGTGCAGGGGTATCCACCACCCAGCCGTGCTCCCCCAAAAAGGCTTTGGGGGAAATCTGCACCCGCATTTGAGGACCGCGGCAGCACCTCTGCTCCCTCCTCTTTCCCACCCCCGGCCTCCGTGTCCTGCCCTCCCCCATTCAAACTATCAGGGCCTCTCTTACAGAATGAAATATTAATAGCGGCGTAGCGAGCCTCTCTGCAAAGGCTGCATGTATTGAGCTTACAAGGCGCACAAGCTTTTAGAGAACAGGACACTTTTCCTACTTCCTAAGCATTTTCTTAGTCCTGAATCAATAATGCACTCGGAGCCCAACACACAGGTCACTGCTGTTGTGCTCCTGCTGGTAGGGGCTGCGGACATGGATACGTCCCTGTAGCAAGATGCAAGGGCTTAATAATCTGGCAAAAAAGGGATGGGGCAGGATCCAAGCAGCTTAATTTGTAAACGAGCTTCAGGGAAGTGCCCTGGGAAGAACAAAGCTTGGGTACAGAAAGTCCAGGTTTGGAGACGAGCTAAAAAGCAGTCAATGGGATTAAACGGCTGCGTCTTTGAATGCGTGCCCGCGGTTGCTGGCTGAAGAGTGTCTGGTTCATCAGCTTCTGATCTCGGGCTCTGGGTCACCCCGTAATCCACTCACTTGCAAAAGGAGCGGTTGCAGGGGTGCAGGCGGGGAGGTGGGTGCGGAGGTGAGGCCAGGGCGCCAGGAGGGACGGGGTTAGAGCAGCTCACCTGGGGATTAGCAGTTCACAAAGAAAGAGCTGCTCAAAAATTATTCCATGAGAGGCCGGGCTGCAGGCCATGCGTGTGTGCCCAGCACAGATGAGATTATCTGCTTAGGAGTGGAATTTTCCGGGCGGCGTTAACCCTTGCATCACCCGCAGATGGGCTGCACAGACGTCTTTTGGGAAAAGGTGCTGGGCAGCGGATCCGGCAGCAGAAGCCGAGCTGCTGCCCGGCTGTCCCGGGGCTTTGGAAATTGAAGCGCTGCACCAAGGTCACCCTGCAAACGGCGTGCTCGGGGCCCTTCTTGGAGAGGTCACCTGTGGACAGGGCTGATTTCAGTCCAGAGGTTAAAATTCATCGGGTCACCAGATTTTCTGACCGTTTCGGGCTTGGCCAGAGCGGGCGTGAAGGGATTTGTGTCTGCACGAGCAGTGCCGGCTGCGTTGCGAGGGTGGACAGGTGACTTGGGTCGGTCCTTGTGTGTGACGGGCAGTATCCCCCTCCGGATCCTCCCTTTGCCTGGATGTCAGCCTCCGGCAGAAGTTGTACCCTCTACGGTGCAGAGATCAGTTCAGACCCTTTTCATGGAGGTACTAAGCAGACTCTGGGGAGAGTTTCAGAGACAGCGTGGGGTGAGAGCAGAGATTTTCTTGACCCTCATGGTTTGTCTTGACCCTCCTGTCAAGATTGGGAGAAGGAGCCACTACTTTGCTCAGCTGCAGCTGCCTGGGGGAGCTCAATCTTCAGAAAGATGGAGCCCCCAACGCTCCGGGTGAAACCTGCTCCTGCAATCCCTCCCTGCCTCAGTTTCCCCACCTGGAGATGGGACATTGCACTGTTATTGCACAACCCTGTCTGGCGCTGGGATGTTTCCCCACGGCTGGTGGGGAGAAGGGCACCGTGCTGAGCTAGGATGAAATACGAACGAGATGCTTCTCGAATTCAGAAGCAGGCTGGAGGGGGAAGGGGAAGAGCAGCCGTGAGTAGGGGTTGAATCTCTTCTCTGGCAGAGAGACGGGCCCAAGGGAGCCCGAGAGCCTTGAACAAGCGGCGCGGTGTTTGGTGAATGAGTATCTGCTTCAGGCCAAAGGGAAGAGGCAAAAAGCAAAGCAAAATGTCTCGCTGAGCGCGTCCCGGCGTGTGCTCGCTAAGAGCCGTGCCGCGAAGCTGGCGGTGCCCATTTCTGCTGACTCACGCTCTCCCACCCGTGCCGCGAAGCCGGCGGTGCCCGTTTCTGCTGACTCACGCTCTCCCAAATCCCGCACGCAGGCAAAGCGTGTCCTAACGCCCGTGCCGAGGGGTGACCTTGCGCTCGGACAACCTCTGATCCGGGAGGAAGGGGAAGGAAGCGGAGGAGCAATCAATCCCCCAAACCGCGGCCGGGGGGGAGATGGAGGGAGTGACATTCAGCCGAGCCAGAATTAGCAGCAGATCTGTGGAGGGACCCCATTTCCACCCTATTAATAATTCATTCCAGCTCTGCCTTTACCTGCTCATAAACAGCAAACAGCTTGTTAGCGAGGACGGTTTTCTCCCCCTTTGCTGTCTCTGCCCTAATAAGAGCCCCTTGCAGATGGCTGGGGGGAGGGAGGCGGCGAGGGAAGGGCACACGAGTGAGCAAACCATCCCACCAGCCCACCCTGAGCTTCCATGCCATGTTGTCCCATCCCATCCCATCCCATCCCTGTCCCCACAAGGCTCCCTGCCCCGGAGCCTGCTGCCTCCCAGCCAGAGCTGCCCTTCCCCTGCAGAGTTGAAGCTGCAAAATAATCCCGAACCGAACCGTGGATGTCTTGCCAGAACCTGCCTTACACGCCCGGTCGTTTAAAAACATCTCTTTGGAGGGTTATGACAAAGAAGGGAGCGATGTGTATGGCTTGGGGCCGTGCTCGCTTGCGGGATGTGCAGAGAAGGGGTTTGCTGGAGCATTCCCAAGCACCCAAACAGCCCTCGGGCAGCAGCCACACAGGCAGCCCCTGGGAAAACCAGATCTTCTACCATACATGGGAAATAGAGCTTCTGGATTATCTAAAAAATATATAACTTCCCCTAAATGGTATTTAAAAAAAAAAAAAAGACACATCATCTTGAAGAAAGCTATTAACACTTTGTTTTGAAAAGGCACATTTTGCATTCAGAGCACTCCCAGCGTCTCCGCAGTCCGATGCTGCAGCGCGTGGTCCCATCCAGGACCCCTCCCTGCATGCCAACAGGCATCCCGAAATGGCGCAGGCAAAGCTGTTCCCAAGACATTTGCCGGGTTCGAGTCACAGCCGTGCTGTGGAGAAAGGCCGTTTGGGCACCGGGAGATGGGGTAATTAGTGCAAGAGGAGGGACTCCGGCCAGGCAGCTCCGCATGGCCTCCCCACGGCTCCCAGCATCCCCCCACATTCCCTGGAGCATCGAGTGAGGAGGGCACCGACCCTCACCCGGGCTCTTGGGGAAGGGCTGTTTGGCTCGAGAGGGACCTCGGTATTTCTCCTCAATTATCTCCGTGCTCCCAGCCATCTCTGCCAGTGAGTTATGCCACTTGCCAGCTGTTGGAAATAATCGCTGTAAATTAATGACAGTTGTTTCACCCCTCTGATCTCTCCCAGCCCATGAATAGAGTGAAAATTAATTGTCAGAGAGTATTTCCAGTTCTCTGGGAGTCCCATCCTGGCCACTGGCAGGTTATGGTTTTATGGCCTGAAGCATGAGATTTAATTACCCACAAATGTTATTTTTGATCATAGAATCATCTTGTCTTTCCATAAATCTAGATAGAGCAGTTGACCCTGCAGGTCAGAAGCAGCAAGAGTGAAAATACCCCGTAATGACATTAGGACGAACCTGCGTTTTTTCCTGGGTAAATGCAATTCTGTTTGGGAAAGAGCATCACGTCCTGGAGTGGTTATTGGAAGAAAAACCGAGGAAGTTTCCCAAAATGCGCATCGCTCAGCGCGGCCCTTGTCAAAAATTTGTATTGCAGAAAATAGATTTAACTCAGTATCAGTGGGGAGGATAAAGGCGGTTGTCACCGGAGCTGGGTCGGGGACGGCATCTTCCCTGCCCGGTGGGTTATTTCCCGGCACTGAACTGTGGTGCTGACAGGCACCGGAGCGAACCCGCAGCCCAGCCGGGAACAGGGACGCAGATCCTTGCGGAACCCCGGCAGAGCCAGGGAAGCCGGAGCAGGGGATGGAGGCGAAGCGAAGCCCTGCGGCTCAATCCCGGTGTGAATTGGGGGAACTTGGCTGAGCGTAAGGAGGCAGGAAAGCAAACACACCGAGACGATCGTTTCAGCTTTACCCTGCAGCCTCCTGAGCAAACGCATCCAGCATGGTGCTGGACGGGGAAAGGGAGGGGGAGAAAATAAAACTTACTTTTAAGGTTTTTTTTAAGAGCACCCGCAGGAGAGGCAGCTGGTCCCCGCTCCCCTCCGCGGGTTGGGGACCCCCGTCTCCCATGGCCATCAGCCCTTCCCATGACGGACAGGTTCTTCAGGGAAGGGGAGGCTGCAGGACACCCCCGGCTCGGTGGCACCGGTCCACAGCGGGGATGTTAGCAGGGCAGGAGGGATCAGGTGCACGGGAGGATTTTGCCGATGCGGTTGTTTTGCGGGATCTGGAGGAAATTTGTTACGAACTTAAGGACTTTGTTCCTGTGTAAGGGAACGTGGAGACTTTGTGAACCTCATCAACCAACCTTTAAGTAGAAAATCAAAGGCAGCGTCGTAGGTGCCGTGCGGGAAGCAGAAGGACCTTGGGACGCCCCGAGAGCTCCTTTAAGCATCGCGGCTGGACAGGGCGGGCGCTAAGGAGGGGATTGTCCCCTCCTGGGAGGGGGTGGAGGTTCAGACCAAGGTTTCCTCAGCCATGAGTGCTCCCCAGAAGGAGGTTTCTGTGCTGTCGCCTGCCCCAAAGAAATCGCTCCGGAAACTGCCTGACTCGCAAACCAGCAAAATACTGCTTCCACACAGGGATGTTTTTCCCCCGAATTGCTTGTGTCACTCAGCAAAGCCAGACGAAAACGTACAGATAGGAGGGGCAGCACCATGCAAACCCTCCTCATCCACGGCCCCTCCACCTCCCGCAGTGGTGGTGGGTGCCGGCTGGTGCTAACGGCCCCGCGAGGGCCAGGAGGGCCAGCCTTCGGTGGGCACCAGACCTTCTCCTGCCTGCTCCAGGAGCCTGGTCGTTAAGCAAATCTCTCATTTCAGAATCTGCAGGAAGCTCCTCCTCGTGTTGAGAGAGCCAGACCCAGCTCTTCAGGCTCTTTATGCTACGGAGGGGGAGATCAAACGGCCCCCAGTCCCAGCCATCATCAGCGCTTGCGGCAGAGCCTGGAGACACCCAAGGTCTGAGAGCCAGTTCTTGGGGAAAAAGCCCCCTACAGAAGAAAGGGCCCAAGAGAAACCTGCCCAACAGCATAGATCTTTGTGCCAAAGAAAAGCATTTAACTTTTTTCCCCTCTGGTAAAAATCTTCCTACCAAAAATTCCCTCCCCCCGCCCCCAAAGAAATAGAAAGTTTGGATTTCCGAAACTAGTCCAAGTTGATGAGACCTTGCCATTACTCTTATTAGGAGACTGTAATTAAAAACAAGTGGATCCCAGGGTGACCTAGGTTTTAGCAGGAGCCTTGGCTTAAACAACACAATTTCATCAGGCAGAGGAGACCCCTGAAAGCAAAGCAACTCCAGGGGGGTTCCCTGACCAAGACACCATTAAACAAACCACACCAGGTTACGAGAGCTGTGATGACCATCCTTGGCTGAGCAGTACAAACTCTCACATCATCTACTTATTTTTCCTTGCTCAAATCTTGGGGTTTTTTTTCCTTCTAATATTATTTTTTTATTATTATTTTTCTTCATTGTGCAGCTAGTGGTTGCAATTGCTTTCCAGCTTCCCTTTGGCATGGAGATCTCCTAAAAGCTGCAGTTTTATTTCTGTGCAGCTTTCACCATTCACAACAGATGTCTAGTTTGTTTAAAATATTCAACAGCTTAATGATTAATCAAGTAATTTCACCTACAAAAATATATAATTTTATGCTATGAGGCTTAAAAATGGCATTATCTGCCAGGAAAAAAAAGCAAAACAACTTTGTGCGCTCATTAAGAGCCCTAGAAACCAGCTGGGCTTTGTGAAACCGGGGCCTTTTATTGCGGCTGTTTTCCCCCATTCCCTCCCTCCCCAGCAAGGTGGGGAGCAGCTTCGCTGCAGCATCCTGGATTCCTGTCATCATGCCTTGTCAGAGCGATATCTTGTTTCTTAAGAAATCCTCCTCAAGGAGCAAGTCCCCGCTGTCACCTTCAGAAAGTCCCTTTTGCAGCATTTCTGCCCAGCGCTGAGCCCAGCCTGGCACCCAGAGGAGACAAAACCCAGGTCTGCAATCACCAAGACTGGGACACATTTCCAGGCACGTCACTCCCCACCAGGACACTTGCCCCATGGAGGCACAGTCTTGCTGTGATGACATCTGTTTAGGACAACTTGTCCTCAACGAGGGTCTTGCAATTTACCCCCGGGGATTTGCCCCTTTGGGCTGAGCTGGGGCTAAGCGAAGTTGTGGTGCTCTTTGGTGCACCCTCAAGAAATGAGCAACCAGAAGAGCATGCTGGAGAACTGGAAACCTGCAATGTCTACTTGCCATCTCACGACTGATTTCATAGCGTGAGACTCAAAGTGAACTGGTTTATTTTAAGCTCGCTGAGACCAAGTTTGCCTGGCTAATGCATTCTGACTTTTAGATTGAAGACGTAAATATCTTGAGACTTTGGACAGATTCTTTGGAGGACACACGGCTTGGAGGAGGAAACCAGATTCAAAAATAATACCTGGAATTGTTTCAACAGTGCTATAACTGGTCTTACCAGGACCAATGGAGCAGCCAAAGTATGGCCATCTGTTTCCGCTCCCCCCTGCCCTCCCGGCTGACTTCAAACCACCCCACTAGCAGAAAATGCATTGAGCATCCCGGGGAGGAAGGACAATTCAATAAACCTAAAACCAAAAAGGAACACTTCATTTTAGCAGAGGAAGCCGTAGTGATGTGACTCACTCGGTGGCTTTTGAGGCTCTCCCCCACTTTTCAGCACTGTCACTTAGAGGTTATTTTTGCATTTGCCCTGCTACAACCACGCAGCTCTCGAGCCGTGTGCTGCTCCAGAGCATCGGGGCGGTTAAAGACATCTTTGGGCTTGCTGCCTGCTGAGCTGAGCACGCTTACAGGTTGGGATGTACAGGAGCCATCAGGGATCGTGCACCTCCATTCCCTGATCTCTGGGATGAGCATATGGGAGACAGGCAGAGTTTTGGCTCCGCTTCTTCCTGCTCTTGACCTGCCAGGTCCCCTGCCAGGGACCTGCCTGGCCAGCTCTGTCCCTCCAGACGGGACACCAGGAGGGAGATCACGCTTGTCAGACTCTGTTGCTTCCCTCACTGCTCCTGGGAAACTTGTCCCACCTCCCACCCTCGCCACCCTTTGCTGGTCTGGGTAGTGTTTTCTTATTGTGGTTTGGTCACAAAGTCCTTCCCTTGTGTAGTTTGGCCACTGCTTAAGGAAGCCTCCAAAGAAAGCCTTGATAGGAGCATCATCACTAGCCCTGAAGGTGAAGCTGGCCAGTGTGGCCGCACTGGGGACAGGTCTAGCAGCAAATACTCAGTAGAGATTCATCTTACACCAGCTTAAGAGCTTTGGCAGCCCCGATGGCTGCCGCATGCAAGGAAAGGAAGCCACACGGCAAGAGAGCTCTTGCCAGGACGGCTCTGTGCACGCACACTCCTGCTCATACAGAGCTGGTCTAAGCAGCAAGGCGGGTTTATCGGGGAGTTTTGTGCTGCCGCCTGGAGCCAATTCCCCACCTGCACCCACCAAGACGCTGCACCCTCCTTCATACAAGAGGTGAAAACGGACCTCCAGGATGGTCTTTTCAGGACCGTCCTATTAAGCCATCTGTATGACCACATTGGCAGCAGGAACATACTGCAACACAATATGTTGCCTCAGCACAGGAACCGTACTCAGAGCCCCCAGCGCTTCAGCCGATGGAGATTTTTCTTCCTTTTCCATCAGCCACCACTGTAAAGCTGCGCTAAGAGGCAGCTACATCCCCCAGCAGGAAGCTGTGTCTCATTAGCAGAGGTAAACAATTCCTCTGAACGTGACGAGTCAGGAGAGCATATTAAATATGTCAATATCTTAGGTTTTTTTAATCCCCGCTCCGGAACAGCAAGTCGCAGCAGGAGAGGACCCCGCAGCGCGGCTCAGAGCCCTGCTGCACCCCGGCTGGCATCTCCCCTTGCTTGGGGCATCTCCCCCTCTTTGGGAGGGGAGTGGGGAGCTCCTGGGCAGGTGCCCTCACCCCTCGACCTGACCCACCCGAGCAAGCCTGAGCACTCCATTGATTTCCCTTGCTTAGTTGGCACAGCTGCAAGCAAGTGAAAAATAATAAAACTATAGCCATTTGCTTTTAGAACATTCATCGAAGCATCCATTTAGTAGCCTCCCTGCTCCGGGGATGGGCACCACACCGGAGCTCAGCAGCTCCGGCTCCAGCCCTTCCTTCCAGCACACACGGAGATGGCAAAAGCCACACGTCGCTCAAGGCAAGGCTGTAACAGGGGGAGCAAATCCCAGCACGGCACTTGTGGCTTTACCGATGGGCAGGGGCGTGTCTGAGAGCAAAACAATGTTGAAAACAGTATGAGGTTTGGTCCGTTTCATCAGCTGGCTTCTGCTGCTTTCCCTGGCAGCCTCGTGCACACACCCACGACAACACATGCTTTATTTACAGGAGTCCCCTTTTCTCCCCAAGGCTGCCGCCGCATCCCCTGCAAAGGAGCCTGGTGCTCACGTACAGATCAGCTACTCGCTATTTTGTTTTATCCCCGCTGCTGGCAGAGCAGCCTTCTGCCTTATTTACAGCGTGCTACTCACACGCTGCTCAGGAGACAGAATTATTTATGTCCTCCTGAGCTTTTCTAGGCTTCTCGGCGCTGCGGCCTCCGCTCGCTGTGCAAACAGTTGCTCGCATTCAGCGCGTGTCTCCAAGCTGCGGGGAGGCACCAAAGGCCCATTTTACAGACACGGAGTGGAGAAGCTCTAAGTAGTTCCCAGGACTTTTGGTTGCCCAACTGGAGGTGGCAAAGCTCAGCTTTTCCAAAGCACCTCATGTTACACGTTGTTTTCCACATTCAAAGCACAGCCGCACTTTGCACCCGAGAGCATCCGTTCGTGCAAGCCAGATCCCCTCTGCTTTGCCCAGGGTATACACGATGCACCCTAAAAGCAGGTCATGAACACTTAGACTCCAACAGTTTCCCAGGTCAAAGCAAGCCTATGGTGCAGGATCAGTCCCCAATGCCATGGACACAGGAGCAGCCTCTTCCTACGCTTCCTCACACTTGCAGCGGGGCTCTCCCAGCCCTGGGACACAAGCAGCCTGCGCAGACCCCAGCCCTGCACCTCATTTGTTTGAGCCCCCAGTACCAGCATCAGCTCCCTGCGAGCCGGGGACCAGCAGCCCCCTGCACCGGCACCCCAGTGCTGCAGACGGTCCCCGGGGCCACGCTGCTCCCCGCACACAGCACCTTCCCATGGGCTCCCGACCACACACGAAGCATTCACAAACCAAACCACAAAACCCGGCTCGGTCTTACCTTGCAAGTCCGCTGTGCTCGAGAGGACCAGACCTCACACCCCAGCAGGCTCCTCGCCTCCAGCCATCAGCTCTGAGCAGCTCCAGCTGCTTTATCACCTCCTCCTCTGCCAGGAGGCTCTCCCTCCCTGACGAGGGTCCACTGCAGCAGAGCCCACTGTCGTACCAATCCCTCTCCCTCCCTGATCTTCGGGATTTTGAGTCCGAAATGGAAGTAAAGTGACAGCAAGGAGATGCTTCATATGCAAAAAAGATTTGCAGTGTGTTGCAGAGTTGCCCACTATAACACATCCCCAAGGCAGGTCTGACCTACGTGCTCCCGGAGGCAAAGGCTGCAGGGCAAGAGACCCCGGTTTGTAATGACAGGCTTTAACACATGTATGCTTGAGCAATAAACCCATTGGCACGGCTAACACCTCCAAAACGTCAACATTTGGTGTGTGACCTTGACAATATGTCCTTAGTGCAGTTCAGCACATGTGGATGCGTGCGTGTGTCCCTGCCAAACACGTGAGCTTGGCCATGCTGTCATTTGTGGGCATGTCACTTGTGGGCAAAATGGGATGGCTGGACCTTTTCTACCATTGCCCAGGCCTGCAGGCAATGAGTGACGTAGCAGCGGACATTGTCGCCTGGGTGGGATGAGCCATCCTTCCCACCGCGGTCCCTGCGGGCGGGCGAAGACCATTGCACCTCCTGCCTGCAGCTGGGGAAGGCAGCGCGGCTTGGGAAGTGCCTGTCCCTGCAGGCAGCGGGGCTGCCAGGCACAGCTACGTAACTCAGTTTCTGCAAAGATAGATGTTAACTGTTGTTATCTTGTATTTGCCGCAGGCTAAGGGCACCTGGACAAGCAGCAAGTGTCTGGGGACAGTGTTTGGGCTGTGGGAGTCCCGCGTCCCTTATGGGCGCTGGCGGGTGGGCACGGAGCTGCCTGCCCCATTCCCTTCCCGATTCCTTCCCTGTCAGCTCAGCCTCAGGTTAGTTTGGGTAGGTTGAACTGAGGAGTGACCAGCGATGGTCATCACATTGGGCAGAGCATACCTGCTCTGCTTGTCCCCAAGGCCAGGGTGCTGCCCTGGGGACAGCGGATACACCGGGAGCACAAATCTCTGCTCTCTCACTACCGCCCGGTCCTGTCCCAGCTCAAAGCTGGGGAAATCGGGATTCTCTCCTCCAGCCGTGCTCAGAGGCACTGGGGAGATGGTGTGTCCCCAGCCTGTTCAGCGTCAGGAGCCATCAGAGGCACGGATGTGCTTTGGGTATTTCAGCCGTTCGGTTCTTGCAAGGGAGCAGGGGTGAGCGCAGCTTTCCGTAGGCTTGTAACTCGGCCAACCTTAACCGAAGTTTCTCAGAGACCGTCTTGGGGAAAGCGCTTTCTATGAAAATTACCCCCATGCCAAATTGAAAGGCCCTTTCCCGAAGGGCCTTTCAAAGGGAACAGCTCAGCTGTTCTTATAGCAAAGGCAAAGCCACGTATTTCTGACTTAAATTCATGCTCAGAAACAGCATCATCCAGAGCCAGACCCCTGGCATACTCCAGTTCAGCCCAGCAGTTAACGTTTGACACAAGCAGCTAAAACCAGGGCCCAGTAACGGTGCGAGCTCGGCCGCGTGCCCGCGATGCCCATGCGATGCCCAGGTGTTACTTTCTTTTCTCGTGACCGTTGTTGTTGTTCCAGGAGAACCCGTACCTGTGCAGTGATGAGTGTGACGCCTCCAACCCGGACCTGGCCCACCCACCGAAACTCATGTTCGACAGCGAGGACGAAGGGCTGGCCTGTGACGTGGCGCCGGTACCCGGAGCCGCTGCTGGCCAACATCACGCTGTCCTGGAACAAAAGCATCGAGCTGACGGATGACATTGTGATAACCTTCGAGTATGGCCGACCCACCATCATGATGCTGGAGAAGTCGCTGGACAACGGAAGGACTTGGCACCCATACCAATATTACGCAGATGACTGCATGGAGGCCTTCAGCATGCCAGCACGGAGGGTCCGGGACCTCTCCACCACCAGTGCCAACAGGGTCCTCTGCACGGAGGAGTATTCCCGCTGGGCGGGCTCCAAAAAAGAGAAGACTGTCCGGTTCGAGGTGAGGGACCGCTTTGCCATCTTCGCTGGCCCCGACTTCAAGAACATGGACAACTTGTACACCCGGCTGGAGAGTGCTAAAGGGCTCAAGGACTTCTTCACCGTCACCGACCTGCGGATGAGATTGCTGAGACCGGCCCTGGGGGGCACCTACGTGCAGAGGGAGAACTTGTACAAGTACTTCTATGCCGTCTCCAACATTGAAGTCACCGGCAGGTAACGGCTGCTGTATTTCTTTGGGCGTCTCTTCTCGGTGGGATGAGAAGAGGGTTACTGCTAGAAAACTAAGCCATCAGCATTTCTGTCGACTGATAAGATTATCGGTGTTTCTCCCTCTAATACCCTCTCTCCCGAGGCAGGGCAGCATCGGTAATAAAACATCTGTGTCCTTGCAGGGGACGGCTGGGGCACCTCCAGGGCTGGTGCGGGAGTGTCCGAGAGAAGGGCTGTGTCCTCCCGGAGCTGGCGTGGGGGGAGCTGGGACACGGCTTGGATGGACAGTCAGGGTCTGAGTTCCCTCTGAGATATCCTGTCCCCAGCTGTGCAAACGCAGGCAGCCTCTGCCCAAAAATCTCTAGTGGCTCTGGGGGGGTGAGGAATGAGGCTCGCCTCACTAAACTCCAGCTCGCTGCCAGTACAAGCAGGATGGGTCGTCCCGAGTCAGTCCTGCACCCCCGGAGGAGCCCCGGCTCCGGCAGATGAAGTTTGGGGTGAGGGTAACCCCCCGACAGATCTGGGGCAAGGGAGGGCAGGAAAGGGTTTGTTTCTCCTGGTTTTTGTTTTTCATTTCTCTGTACGATGCCATATGTTACATTATGACATCAACTGAAAAACCAAAGTAAGGTGGAAAAATGCCGAGATGGCTAATTTCCCATCCAGCTTGTGGATTCAGCGTGTGCGAGAC
>NW_009197665.1:24784-26242 GCF_000690835.1 Fulmarus glacialis | reverse complement strand
TCCCCATCACCCCCCCCGTGCTAACAAGAATCACCACAGCGACAGAGGAGCCGTTTGTATCGCTTCCAAACCGTTTGCTTCTGAGACTTGCAAGCAAAAATGTTTCGCAGGTGCCACCGAGGCTGGTTTTGAATGTGCTCCAAGGGGAAGGAAGCTGCAGCGAGGGATGGGAGAGCCCTTTGCTCCCGCGGGGGGAGGCCGGAGGCAGCGGTGAGGGCAGCAGCAGGCGGAGGGGCTTGGCCTCTCGCAGGGCGCAGTCGCCTGTGTGGGACGAGCAGCCGTGGCTCTCAGCTCGGCTGGCGGCGTGTCGGTGTGCCCGCCACCGGGACTGCTCGGGGAGGAGCCCTGGGGAGCTCAGGCACATGGAGAGCACTGCCGCACGCCATCGGCAAGCGCCCGGATTTCGGTGCAATGTGCTTCTGTATAGATACGTGCAGAGAGACATTTTACACCTGCCTGTAAGAAGTATTGCCAGCTGTACTAAATATCCGTGGTCCTCAGAACAGCTCAAGATGGGGCAAAACAGCAAAGAAAGAGGGTGAAGGGAAAGCAGGCAAAGGCAAGAGGAAAGGCCACCACGTTGCCTTCCCCTCCACCCCAAACACAGCTAGTCCTGTCCCCTGCTCCGTCTGCCGCGGCTCCGCTCCCCCCGGGTGGCCTCGCTGCTCGCAGGGACACTTGGTGTTACCGACAGCAGTGGCGAAGCCACAGGGATGAACTCCCAGGCAAAGCCCACGCTGACCGGGGCGGCTGGCAGGAAGGGCTGGAGCTGGCATATCAATTTTTCCAGGCTGGTTAGACTCTGTAACAGGGACGCAGAGTTTTCAGCTCAGAAAGTGGTAAATTAGGATTAAATATTTGATGCCCTTGTGCAATGACCTTTGGCTTCCAAGCTCGGAAATGACTGTGCAGGTAACCAAGGACTTGTTACTGCACCTACAGCACATTTGGGATACTTAATGCTTTAAGATACATGTTAAAATACTCTCGGTGTCCTATGAATGCCTTCCTCCCCAGGGGCCGTTACCTTTTCATCCTGCCTTTTGCAGGATATGTCACTTCAGTACTTTTAACTTCTGGCTGTGCTGGTGGGATTCTCCACAAACGGGCACCTTGCTAGTTGTCAGCTGTCTTCCTCCCCCCAGCAGTCCCCCAGCATGTTTTGAACTCACTGTCCAAATTTAATACCATTTAATAGCAGCAGAGATTGCTTCAAGAGATAAAATCCCTATAAACTTTGTGAAAAGAGGCAACTAGGACAGGGAAGAAAAGCCCCTTCGAACACCCCGGGGAGAGGAGGGGGCCCAACCTCTATAAGACACCCGAGAGTCCACAGCTGCCTGCACCCTGAGGACAGCGCTGGCGAGGGAGGGTCGGGCTGCGAAAGCCCGGTGGAAGCTGCAATGCTGCTTTTTTTGCCGGGGCCAGAACGAGATGGGTTGGGGTTTGTTGGCTAAT
>NW_009197665.1:17540-24653 GCF_000690835.1 Fulmarus glacialis | reverse complement strand
GCTCCGCGCATCGCAAGCTGCCTGAGAGCGACTCCTCCAATGCAGGGGAGGAGAGGGCTTTTTCTTGGCCGGGGACAAAAAAAACTCTGAAATCTGATTTTTCTGGCCCAAACTCCCAAGTCCTGAGCTACAGCAAGACCCAGCTTTGCTTTGCTCCAGCTCTCCCCAGCTGTCCCCCGTTGCTGGGCTGGTCCCCAGGAGAAGGGGACACTCATCCTGGATGGGGAAGAAGCTGATGCCTGTCCTGGGCTGACTCTTCCAGCTCCGATGGGTGCAGGGCAGGGCAGGACAACCGACCAAGGAGTGGATAAGTGGGGTATAAGGTGGAGAAGCCTCATGTGAATTAACTCTGCTCCTGTGATTATTCCAGTCCCAGCAAGCAGGTTTTTTCGCTGGAAAGCAATCTAATTCCAGCTGTAAGCAAAGCCAGTTACAGTGCAGGGACTAAAACCAAATTAAATCTTGTGTATGGCTCAACAAGGGGTGGGTTATTGAGAGGAAGAGAAGAGAAATCAATGTGAGCCTGACAGGAGCGCTGCGCGGGGAAGGGGGGAGGCAGGGCAGGCAGGGCTGGGGATGGACGCAAGCTGCCTCTTCCAGGGTGTGGGAACGATCACATTCGAGGAACAGGAGGAAAGTGCCTAGATAAAATGGGGGTGGGCATTAGGGAGTGACTACAGGGGTCATGGAAATGAGAGGGAAGGTGATTATGAAGAAATGAAGGCTCAAAGGGAAAAAGCAGCCAGAAAATCCCAGCAGGAGGGCAGAGGAGCGGGTGACTTAGAGATGTGAGCAGCCCCAGGCGGACGGAGGAGCATGCTCAGCCGCGGTGTGTGCCATCAGAGGAGCAGTGCGTGGCATCGCCTGTGCCCCTGTACGGCACCAGGATTTTGGCAGGCAGCTGGTAGTGCCCGCAGGGCGATGAGACACATGGCAGCTCCTTTCCAGTTGATGTTCGCGGTCAAGGGAAAAGCAAAACGCTTTGCCCTCAGAGCAGACCATGAGCCTGGGTGGTTTCTCATGCCGCAGCCTTAGCTGGTGGATTCAGAGAGGTTTCTCTGATGCCCCTGGGCCACATGCTCCTGGACCCCCATCCAGGCGCACCCCATCCTTCACCGCTCTGCTTCCCACCAAGGAAAACCCCTCACCACCATCTCCCAGAGCTTTTGGGAAAAGCAGAAAGAGACGGAGCAAGGGATATGGGGAGAAGGGGAAGGAGTTTGCTGCGTTCTCTCCTTCTGTGGGCCAGATGGACAGGGGTGGTCAGGAGTTTGCCAGGATCTCCAGAGGGTCTGGTGAATGCGGAGGGTCACTGCAATGAGCTGGTGCTTCAGGCGCTCCTCTGCCTGCTTCATCTGCATCTCCTCCTCCCACAACCTCAGCCAGGTCCATTTCTCCGTTCATGGCTGACAGTTTATTTTTACTCTCTTTCTTCTTCTTGGTATCTTTTTCTTTTCTTTTTTTTTCTTCTTCCATCCTGTCCCTATTGATCTGCAGGGTAACTGGAGATGCAGGGGAGTCAAGACAGGAATAGACACGAGCAAGCCCTGGGCCTGTGTGCTTGTGTGTGTGCCAGGCAGGGTGGGGAAGGGAAGCGGAAAGACTTTTCCCTGCAGATCTCTATTCACCGCTTAGTTTTCTCCTCGGTGCAGCAATGAGCTCGGTCATCTTCTCGGCAATGGGTGAATGAGCTTTTCCTGGCTGCTGGCACAATGAAAGCCGCCGGTTCTCTTTCCATTACACACCGTGTCTCTTTGGAGTAATTTTTTCCCCTTCATAACGTCAGTCACCGCAGTGCTCGGCGGGGCACGCTCCATCACAGAGACATTAATAAGCCATAATTGAAGTTAATGTGCCATGGCCAGGACATGTGGATCCAGTTAGGAGAAATCAGATTGAGCAGAAGTGAATCAATTTTAGGCTGATTATTAAGATTTCTCTCCTTCGTCATCCCCTGCCCCAGTGCATGCTCTGTCTGTCTGTCCATCCTGCCGGTGGTGAGCAGTCCCCGGAGGAAGGCAGGAGGGGGGAGCGTTACTCATCACCAAGCAGCTCCATATAACAGTGCCTCATCTCGGGCTTTGCTCAGGCCAAAGAGCCGCCAACAAGAAGATGAGGTTTCCAGTTTTGTAACGGCATTTCCTTTCCTCTCTTCACCAATTGCTTTTCTGAGGGTTTCCTTGGCTTCTCTTTTGCTCACACAAAAGAATTGAAAGGAAAGGTCCTCTACCTTCCCCTGCTTTGATCCCTGCCTTCCCCTTATGCGGTTCTCGGTGACGTGCGCGGATGCTCGCCGGGAGGCTTTGCTCTCCGGATGACTTGGAGTGGTGAGTTTGCACTAGCGGAGCAGAACGAATTCGCCCAGCCTGTTATCCTGGCGCCAACAGACAGGATCAGGCGCTCCAGACTTGGAGGATCAAGGCCACGCCCCAGAGCACCTCCTCCAATAAATCAGGCTGGTTAATCGTCAGTGGTACCCACGTGCAGGGGATACTCTTTTCTGCCTTCTTGATGACTCTCAAGATGAGGTGACGCTCCATGCGGTATTGCTGTTAAAGGTGAAGCAATTCCTGCTCAGCCCAGTGGCTGCCTCCTGCTTCTGTCCTCCAGGCCAGCGCAATGACGGCAGCTCAGCGCGCTTCCCCCTGCGATTGTAGCTCAGCTCAAACCCGGGGTGTCAGCACAAAGCGCGTCCCGGCTGCCCCAGGCTGCTTTGCCCTGCTTGGACATTCCTCCTTCTGGATGAAGTTGTTGGAGAGCCTCCAGCCAATCTTGATTTCTCCAACAAAGCGGTTTCTAAAAGGGAGGAAAGAAGCAGGTTTTGTCTGTGGAACAGTCTTTTGTTGAGGGTCTTAGATTTTGTGTCATGACCGATGCCCCCGTTGAGCACCTTTCCCTGAGGAGCAGGGTGGGACCTGCCGGCTGCACCACCACTGCTTCACAAAGCGGGACAGGCAGGGACCTGGGGTAGATGATCTGTGAGAGCATGGGCTTCCCCAGCTGAGCTTGCCCAGCCCCAGTGCCAGAGCATCACCCCCAAGATAGCCATGGGCTCACCCAAACATCTCCCGAGAACTAGCCCAACGCCCCTACAGCCTGCGACCAGCCTCCGCCCGTGCTCCGCAGCTTTGGGAAGACCACGACAACCACCGCCTGCGCCTGGCCCCGTTCCTTCCCCCGCAGCTCCTGGCAGCCAGACTTCGGGTCCCAGGAGGTAACAGCATCCTCGTGTCAAGGACGGCCAAGTCTGCACCAGCGGTGCGCCGTGTTCCTCAGCCCGTCCTCGTCTCCGTGCTGGGCAGCCCCCGAGAGCTGGATGGCTGAATTTCCCTGGCATTCCTCCAGGCTGGAATTAGCTTGAGTTCAAGCAAAATCTTGCTCTTGGTCATATAGTTAAATTAAGTTAATGCGCAGCAACTGTTTGCTTGGCTTTCCTTGAGTCTCGTAAAGGTTTGTACTCCCACTGCAGCAAGATGGAGGGGAAACTTGCTGAGCGGGAGGGAGGGAGTTAGTGAGAAACCCGAAGAGCTCCTCCTTCCCCCAGACACTCGTGACACTTTGTCAATAGCCGGAGACGGATGCCCAAGGTCCTATTACCTGCTCCTGGCTTCGGTTTGTGAAGGTTTTTATTTCCCCTCCGATTTTGTTGCCCAGTTGCGTCCGGCCCTGAGCGGATAATAGAATTTCATCGATAGACTGAGAAGGTGATGTATGTTAAAGCACTTAATATAAAGAGACTTCTACAGGAGCCCAAATTCAATTTGGCCAATGAACTCAATTGCAGGCATTATTGCATTCCAGGAGAAAGACCAAGAGCATTTATACACATTACTCTGCAAATATTTATGTTCACGTATCCGTGTGATGTCCTCTTCACCCTTCCTCCCTTCTGTTGCCTGACCCCCTAATGGGGAAGTTTGGTTTCGTGTTTGCTTTTTAAGACAGCTTTGAATGTAAATAATGTTCCACCAGTCAGCAGGATCTTGACAGCTGGTGAGTGTCAACTTATTTAAAATAAATAGCCTCTCGAATGGGAACAGCCAGCTAGCGGGCTCTCCACTTTGGCATCTTTTAAATTGTCTCCTCTTTGTAACCAAACCTCAAATAATTTCGAAGGGCAGCAAGGAGGGTTCCTCCCTGCTGGGAGGACTCATCCGTCCCTACCACACAACCAAATGTGAAACCCGCAAAGGAAAAAAACCACTCACAACATGTCCCTCTGACCTAATCCAGGGGTTTTTTTTCAGTTTTTTGGCTCTGCGAAAAGCAGTGAAACCCAGAAGCCTCTCTCCCTGGTTCGAGTGGAAAGAAACGACGTGTTAAAATGGCTTTTCCTCCCCCTTCAGCTCCTGGACCAAGGGCTCAGTTATGCTCCCAGTCCTGCTCCTGGGATGAATGAGCCGCCAGCGCCTTTTTCAGCCCTTTCAGCACTTCTCCACCCACTGGCAATAGCGAACCTCTGCTGGAGTGGTCTCCCAGCAAGGCGAATTCTGATATAACTGCTCTCCACAAAGGGACGATGCATTAGAAGCTATTTTTACCTGCTACTGCACACACAGATGGGCCAGAAACAATCCAAGCTCAGCGCCTGTTATGCTTTGCCCAAAAGATTTGCTCCCTGCTTTTGCTGAGCTGCCAAAACAGTTGCAAAGGAACAGGGAAAAAGTGGGTAAGCCATGGCCAGGCAGCTGCTGGAGCGTGCTGCGAGCAACGGCTGGAGATGACAATAGAGAGATGGAGAAGAGTTATTCATGTTTCCCCGAGAGCTGAGATCAGTTGAAACATCATTTTCCTCGGGGACGGAGAGGAAAGAGCTCCCTTCAAACACATTGTCCCATGAGACTCATTAAAGGCTCATCAATTACAGTGAGAGCAAACAATTCGGGGGAAAGCTATCATAAGCCTTCCTTTGGATGGCAGTCATTAGCAGCTCTCCGCTGTGCACTGCTGCTCCCCAACGCCAGCTCGGGCGAGCAGAAAGGGAGCCGGGGGGGCACCACTGCCAAGCCGGTGATGGAGGGGAAAGCAGGAGCCCGGTGGCCTGGGAGCCAGCAGAAGGGGACCAGGTCTCCACAGCATCCCTGGGGCCATGCGGCCGTGCAGTAGCATCCTCATGGTGAGCAGAGTGGAGCTGAGACCACAGGCTGGACTGGAAGGAGACTTGGAAGGGAGGTAGTGGCCCACTGTAGTGGACTTGTGTTGCCCCATGTCCTCACCCAGGCTCTTTTTTAAGGAGCTCAGGGCAAGGCAGGATTGGGCCATGGTGGGAGCTGGGTGAGAGGTGTATGGGGATGGAGCAGCTCTCTGGGTCTCCAACCAGCGAATGGTTCCTTCAGCCCTACCCAGCACAGCAGCGGGGTCATGGCATCAGCTGCCAGCACCCCAAGATCTGTCTGGCTCAGCCCCACAGGGAGGGAGAGGGATGAAGAAATGCTCTTTTTCTTCCTCTGCCTTACTTCCCTGCTCTGCAAGTGGGGTTACGGACAGAAAAGAGATTCTAAACCACGTAAGGATCCTTGGAAGGAAAGCAAAGGGCTGGGGTGGCTTTTTAAAATTATTTCAAAAGTCATTATTAATGAAAGCTTAGGGACAAGGGCTACTTTCCCACTCCCAGCGTGGCTCCTGCAGGTTTGCGGCACTCACCCCCGGCTGCACCCCGTTTCAAAGCCTGCGCACTGGCATCTCCTTCCCTCGCACATGGGCTTGGCACCAGACACCTCTCCAACCACTCGCTGCTGTGACCTCCAGGATGCTGACTTGGAGAAATGCAGGGACGGCAAACTGTTCTTTATGGCTGTAAAAAAAAAAGAAAAAGAGAGAAAAAAAAAAAGGACACTTTCCTGTAGACTTTCCTTGGCGCTCCAAGCTCCGTGATGTTCCCTGGTGGAGGCATTGGCAGCGTCAGACCACACTGCACCACTCTGAGGGAAGGCAGCAGCTGAACGACCTGCACTAAAATAAACTCATAAATACCCCGTAGGGCAAACGGTAGTGCATTGGGCCAATCATTGCTCCAGCAACTTTTGCTGAGGAACAGTTTCTGTTTAATGCAAAACGCAGTTATGAGCACCTACTAACAGCCCAGTGCAGGACTTGGGTGTCCCCAGGCCATGGAGGGTGCCTGTGGGTGCTGTAGCTCCTGCTGGGTGTGCGCTGGGGCTGCTCCGCACCACGGCTGCATCCTACGTGGGCTCTGAATGCTCACTGGGAAATAGCGCTGTCACTGCTATCCTTGACCTATGAGCTAGAGAGGAGAAACACTCCCAGTTCTTCAGATCACCTCCGGAGCCAAAGAGACCATATTGCAACCAGCCCTTTGCTGGAGCAGCCCTGGGACTGGAGCGGGGCCATCGCTGCCTTCTGCAGGACGCAGCGCAGGTGGCTGCCCCACTGCTGCTATTTAAGCCTCATTGCTAAGTAGCTCCTAACCTTTCCCTTCATCCTCTCTTTCCTGAGATGGCTGGCCGCCCGAGGAAGATGAGCGGAGGCAAACAGGACTAGCAGCTCCCACCCAGGAGACTGGGCTAATGTCATTTATTCCAGTCTCCACCAGCTGGATCTTGGCTGTGGAACGACGTTGTGCAGAGACCATCAGCAAACGCACGTCCTTGGGCTGCCGGCCCAGAGAAGGAGGCAGAGAAGCCTGAAGAAGGGGTTAAAGCCAAGCCGCCAAGCACGAGCAGCAGGGAGGCCCGGATGCAGAAACCTTCACACAAAATGGGGTTGGCAATCGGGGCTGGCTGAAGGAGCTTGGCTGTTCGCTATTAAATAATGCAGCCTGATTGATTGGGCTGAAAAGTGCTGTGTTGCGGGGTCAGCTTGCTGGGGTTACAGTTCTCTGCTTAGATTGATGATCCTCAAAGGTCGAATTCAGAAAGCAATTCCCCGGTAAAATTGATCCTTTGGATAACAAAACTTTTGCACAGTGGCGAAGACCTGAACAGCGAGAAATATAAGTGACCCAGGTGCAGGCAGGGAGGGTGACCGGCTGCCTCTGCTTTCTCTTTATTTAATTTTCCTTGGTTACGCCGATTAGGAAGTGAGGGTCTTCTCTGGGAAGAGCAGTGCTCCATCACCCCTACATGCAGTGGCTGGGGGACGCCCATGAGCCCC
>NW_009197665.1:0-17510 GCF_000690835.1 Fulmarus glacialis | reverse complement strand
CCGTTGCAGGGGCGGGGAGCCAGCCGGGGGCCAGCCCGGGAGCTGGTTCTCGACTCCCAGCCCTCCTCAGCAGCAAGCGAGCGGCGTGTGTGTACGAGCAGGCATGGCTGATTGCCTCCTGCATGCATCCGTGCCTCGCTCTCCCAGTAGCGAGAAGGCTGGGTCGTGCTCCCGAAGCCAAATTAACGGTGAGCAGGTTTCACCCTCCTGTACGGCAGCAGCTTGGATCCAACAGAAGCACCCCGAAATGGCTGCTTGGCACTCGGCAGGGGATGCCAGGAGCAAGGATGTGCTACGGGCAGAGGGGGTGATGGAGGATGCTGCAGGCCACCGCGGGGGACCAGGTGGTGGTCACCCAGGGCTGATGTCCTTACTGTGAGACTGGTGGGGTCAAGGACAGAAGCCAAGTGCTAACCCTCCATGTCATCCCAGACTTCAGAGAAAATAAGGGGGATGCCAGGCCCTGCCTTCTTTGTACCTGCTCCCCTCGGGGTCTTAAACTCCCCCTTGGCTGGATTTTAAGGTTGCACCCTGGAGCGGGCTCCCATCCCCTCGCTCCCGCTGGTGGTAGGAGGGAGGAGAGCTGCAGCTCCCAGACAGAAGCTGTTGCTCTGATTCAGGCTGGGCCCAGAGCAGCAGCGGTGAGGCTCTGACCTGCTTTCCTCCTGTCTGCTCATTTTGAAGCGCGAGAAGGAGGCCGCGCTGGGTGGACGCTGAATAATTCAAAGTCAGGCTCCGCAGCACCCCAGGGCTGGGCATCGCCTCTGCCAAAGGGCTGGGATGGCTCAGCCAAAATCCTTCCTCACCAGAGGCAGAGGGGACACGGAGCGGCTGAAATGCAGCATCCCTCTTGTGTACGTACCGGCCAAAGCCGCTTCCTTCCCCGGGATGCCCAGATTCACAGCTTGCTCCCAGAGCACTGGTGCTCAGAGGCTGTTAGTGCTTTCAGCCGTGACATGGCATCTCCTGCTCTCGCTAACGGACAGATTCAAGTGGAGCATGCTGAGTGTGTCTGCCTCTACTCTATGGACCACATTTTCTTCCTTCCTCCCTTTTAGAGACTGCAATGTTCCCTCCCCTGCTTGGTCAGAGACAAGGCAGGATTGTAAGACGGGGAGAGAGACTGTTCATCCAGCTTATGCTTAGCCTCTGAGCGGGGTTTGCTAGAATTAAGGACAAGGAGGGGAGGGGCAGAAAAAAAAAAAATCATACATGAGGTCAGCTTATCCAGCCATGTGTGAGGAGGAGCACAGCAAAGGCAGCCTCAGCAGGTCAGGCAGGCGGCTGGGGAGCATCTTTGGGGGCTCCATGGGAGACGGGGGGGCACCAGGAGCTGGTGAGCATGTGTGGTGCTGGCAGCTGGGAGGGACCCGGCTCCCAGCTCCAAGCCTAATCCGAGTTGTTTATCCCAGCACAGACAGAGCACGAGAAGAAGCAGGCCATGTTTCCTCTATCTTCTCTACAAGCGGTTTGTTCCCCTCAGTTTTGCATCTTTTGCACAATTAGCCCAGTAAAACGAAGCACTGCCCGGTCAGACTTCTCTACCCGTTCACATAAGGCGGAGCATTACTAATGGTTTTCTAATGGTTCTGCTTCTGAGAGTGTAAATTATTGCATGAAGGAGTGAAAACCCAGCGGGCTGTGCTAGGGATCCACTGTCTGGAATGAAATGAGAAATTTTGGTCCCCAAAGTCTCTGTCTGACGGCCTGAGCTCAGGCCTGGGAGTCACTAGAGCCACGTGTGAGTTACGGGCTCAGCCTCCGTGCTCTGCGCAAGTCACCTCTGGAGTCTGAGCAACAGGAATTATTGTGCACAGAGATAATTATTCCCTGCATACTGCACTACAGCTCATTAAAAGTTTGTTAATGTTTGCAAATTGCTGAATAGTGTTTTTCATTGTTGCCTTCTCTGGTGAGGCGGGGACTAAAAGGCAGATTCTGATGGTGACTTGTTCTCTGTGTTATTTTGGTCACAGCAGGCTGGGGCTGCGCTGCACGTAGGGAAAAGGGTTTGTGTTGTGCAACTTCACACCACGGGAGAAAATGCTCTTGACTTTAGCACGCTGCGCAGGGGTCAAGGGGCTGAGTCCCACCAGCGTTAGCTTTGCTTCTCCATCTAAAGCTCGAGACTGTCCTCTCTGCCTTCAAGTAAATGCCTACATCTGAGCTAATTGCTCCGATTTCTGAAAAAAAGCGTGTGACTCCTTACTGGAGCCTCAGCTGGAGATGTTGACTTACCATTAAACGATCTGTGCTACTGCAGTCGGATGATGGGAGTAAAGTATCTTTCATCTTGGAATAGAGACTGCAGATCCACCTTGGGCAAGGACGTGGACATCGTAACCCCCCAGCACCAGATACCTGGGGAAAACAGCTGAGTTCAGTGAAAAAGTCCTGCAGAAGGAACAGGAAAGGGTTAACCGGCCCAGCTTCACCTCTACATTTTTCATGCACATGGACAGCACTACGCCAGGGGCAAGGAGGAGTTGCAGTAATACCTGACAGCTCTTCTCCTGTCTTCCTCTTCCAGGTGTAAATGCAACCTCCACGCTAACCTGTGCACCTTCAAAGAGGGCAGCCTTCAGTGCGAGTGCGAGCACAACACCACGGGGCAGGACTGCGGCAAGTGCAAGAAGAACTTTCGCTCCAGGTCTTGGCGAGCAGGATCCTACCTGCCTCTCCCCAACGGGTCCCCCAACGCATGTAAGTAACCTGCAGCGAGCCAGCCCTGGCCGCACTCCCACCTTGGGCTGCGCAACGCCCACAGATGGGAGCGGATTCTCATCTTGTCCTTCTCCATCTCGAATCAGTGCAGGATGCTCAGCTTTTGAAAGGGAAGCGGGTATTTACAGGTGTCTCGGTACGCAGAAGAATGAGAGAGGATCTGGGTGGATGCGGAGGTGAATTGTTGGCTACTGGTAGAAAAGTGATGAGTCCAAATGGTCGAGAATAGGAAGGATGACCTTGGGCCAAGATAGAGGTCCATGGCTTTGTGGCAGTGCAAATTACTGTCCTTTGAAGAAGACATTATTTAGCCACAGTAGAGCACTGGCTGTCAAGTAGTTCATGGGCTCAGCGCTGGCACTGCTCAGCCGCGGGAGTGCAGGTTGCTTTCTGGATTGCTTTCTGGATCCCGTCTGTGTATGTCGGTATTTCAGGCAAGCGCTGCCAGCCGCGGTCCCTCTGCGCAGCTCCAGTCTCATCCAATTGCCTGCTGGAGCAAGGCGCTGACAGAAGCAAAGGCGCGCAGACGAGATGGAGGATGCATACCCACCATCGTTCGAGCAGGGGAATTGGGGCAGGAAACATCACAGATGGGCCGGTTTCTCCTGGGTTTCTGTCCAGTCCACATTAGCAGACTTGTTTAAATGTCACGGAGCCACAGTAGCCACTCCAGCCTTTCAAGCAGCAGCTTTGAGCGTTACCAAAGAGAATCTTTTCCCTCCCTCCCCCCAGATTTTTTGAAAGATTTATGTGCTTTAAGATGATCAAAGCTGAAAGTCAGGCTCCAAAGGCCGTGACGGGAATGTTTTGTGTGTGCCAGGGCTGGTAGACGAGCAGGTTCTTTGAAAGGGAACGAGCTTGTCAGCTCCCACCAAGCGGCTGCATTGCTTCAAAGGAGCCTGGGAGAGTTTCTGGTGTTGACAGGCACAGACATGCTGTTCTCTCTCTTTCACTCCCCTCCATTCCTTGTGTCTCTTCCTATTTCTCTTTCTCCTCTGCTCTTTCTTCTCCCATTCATCTCTCTTCCCATCTGTCACTCAGTCTTCTTCCTCCTCCCCCCGCCCCGACTCTCTCTCTGTTGCTTCCTCCTCCCCCATCAACATCATCCTCTTCCTCTGCCACAGAGGCATTTCTCTGAAGTCCTCTCTTCTTGGTGGTCCTGCTTCTTCCATCACCGGTCCTGTGCTTTATGTTCATGCAAAGCTAAGACTTTCCATGATTCATCCACTTGTTATAGTAGAGAGGACCATGGACATTGGTCTCCTGGGTGCCGAAAGCCAGAAGCTGGTCCTTGGGTGGCCTTCGACTGGCGGGTTTGAAGCCAGTGGCTTTGCAGCATCCTGTTGAGCAAGTGCTGCAGTGAGAAGGGTGTTCAACCCTTCTCGCTCACGGAGAGCTGCCCCAGGTGCAACAACCTGGTTTAGACCCTACAGCTTGTACTTAGCCCAGTGAACCTCAGAAGATGTGCTTGTCCTTTGCTGGGCTTTAATGGTACGTCAAGGAAATGATTAACAGAAAACCCATCAGCAAGGAACACGCTGGTTTTTCTTCCCCAGGTGAAAGTCTTGAGATGCCAAGACCCCAGACAGCACTGTCTGGTTGCCTCTGTGGTTTGAGAAAAGCAGCTTTTAAGATGTTGCAGCAAACTGATATGCCTATGAGCAAGACCCCTGCTAATTAATTGGTGTTCGGTCCCGTGTCGTGTATCCGTTTGATCTTCTGCTGGTACCAGAGCTGATGGTGTCCTGCTTCCAGTGACCGGGCTTCTTCTTGTTTTTTCTAGGTGCAGCTGCAGGCTCAGCCTTTGGCAGTAAGTAAAAACATAACTGAAATGCTGGCATTTAACACCTCGGTGCATGGTCCTTGTGGATGTCACTAGGAAAAAAAAAATTTGTTATTTTCTGTCCATTATCATTTTCCAGGCAATAAGTCTTCCCTAATTATGCCTCATTTTCTGTCCTGTCAGAGAGTCTTATATTTTCTTCCTTTGACTTCAGTAGCCTCATTCTGCCTCTTCCTCTGGCACGGTTTCCCCCCATGAGGTTCGTTAGAATGGCAGCCGGAAAGGAAATAAAAAAAGACTCTTCAAAACCACCAGTGCTTGCTGTGAACTTTTCCCTCCCAGTATTGCAGACTTCTGCTCTGAGAAGGAGCTGGGGTTGAATTATTTGGCATAGCATCCAGTCTGGGTCACCTTGGGCTATCGATAAAAAAAAATAGAGCGAGTGTGTGTACATCTGTATGTACATGTGTATGTATATGAACATATGTCTATGAAGTGTCGGCAGCAAAGACAGTAGAGCTCAGCGGGGATTTCTACTGAAAGATTGATGGTATGGTAGGACTCCTTATTTAACAAAGCTGGAGGTAGTTTGATATCAAAGCGCCTTGAGTTTTGGATAAGCAGAAACCTGGGTTTGAATGTTGTGGCTTGGAATTACCCTCCAGAAGAAATAAATCGGAGAGCTGAATGAATAATGAATTCTTTGGTTTGCAGGCAATCTCTCTCTTTCAGAGGAGAAATAGTTTCGGAGAAATAGTTTCAGAGAAATACAAATGCAATTAAGAAAAATGCACCTAATTGAAAAGTGGAGGACAGTTTTTTCTGGGTAAATGAGCCATATTTAGATTTTAAGCAAATTTAAATAGTTACAAATTTCAAATAAAAATTAAAAGTCTCCCTTAAGTAATTTAGGATTTAAAAAAATTAAATGTTTTAACAGTCCAAAATATTCTTTGCTTTTCTGGTCAAAACCATTTTGTTAACTCTCTTTTTCCCCCTTAAAGGATCTCAGCATTCTCAGCACTACCTTTGTTTCACTGGAAAATGTTTCCCATCGCATTCTTCTGCTAGGGAGAAGCTGGGGGGGTGCTGGGAGCGATGCGCAGGAGGTGGACAGGAGGGATTTGTGTCCAAGGCCAGTTAAGGAGAGATTATTTAGCCTGCATAGGAGACTAGAAGTGACCTAAATTAAGTATTTAAACTAGCTCAGGGCTATTACGAGATTAAGCACGATAATCTGCATGAAGCAGTGGGACAAACAAGGACAGGAGGGCAGCAGGTGTAAGTTAAGTAGGAATTTGTGTTCCGAGTGTTATTTTAGTTCAGGCTGTTGTGGCGAGCGCGGTGGGGTGGGCACCGCACCCGGGATCACTCCCGCTCACCTCCGCGGGGCTTGCTGGCGTTAAGCCATCGATTAATTTGCTCTGCTGAACGAAGGGTGCAGGTGGAAATTAATACATGCCAATCGTACAGGTTGGTTTCGATGGTGCCGGGTAGTTTGCTGCCTGGGGGTTGGCAGAAGGGAATGGCGTTTCTGGAGCCGGGGCAGGCAGGGCTCTGCCGACTGGCACGTAGACGTCAGGCGGCGGAAGCCCAGCTCCCGGCAGGGTGGGCTGGGGGCTCCTCTGCACCTCCCGCCCGCTCTTCGCCCCATCTTTGTCCAGGCAGGCTTTCACTTCCCCTTTTCAGCTTAATTGGCAATTAGTTTATGATAGAGCTGTAAGTATTTAAGCCAATATCTGCACCAACAGAGTAAGCTGATACAGCCACAGCCTCCGGCCCCTGCACGTACACACGCGCTCGCTGCTTCCAGCGTCATCGAGCTGCCATCGCCTTAATCCTCTCAGTGCCCCAGTTGTAACCGTGCTGAGAAATCGGTCACCAGTTCAGCCCAGCAGCGGCAGCCTTACGGGCGTGCGGGCTGGGAAGGAAACCCTCCGTTCCCTCCCAGTAAGTGCCTCCCACCTCTTCTCTTTGCTTGCTAGCGTATGAGCGACCGCAGCGGGTCACCACTGCAAAAACCACCACCGCAAAAACGACCACCACAACAACACCCACCACCACCACCACCAGCACCTCCCTACCTGCCGCCACCACCCAGCCAGGTGGGTGCCACGCTCCCTGCCTTGCTCGGAGGGCCAGGACTCCGCCACTGGGCTCCTCTTTTCGGCTGCTTCCCATCCCGGCTCTTCCAGTGGCATGTGGGGCTGCCATGGCGGTGGCCCTGGTTATCTGCTCTGTAGGATGATAAAGGGACATGGATAAAAATCATCCTGACTCTGTTCACATCCCCCAGCCTCTGGGCAGTCCTGGTTTGCTTTTCTCTCTATTCAGCCCGAGGACACTTCGACGTGTATAACATGAGCTAGGAGCAAGCAGGGAGCCAGCCACAACAGGTCCACCTCAAAGCCAAGAGACAACCACACCATGGGTTGACATCCCCCCTCACCGGCTGATCTCACTCTGCTGTTGCTCTGTTATCATCAGGGCAGCAAGAATTGAAGCCAGGACTGGATGCAGGGGAAACAACGCTTTTCCCTTTTTTCTCTCAATTTTGTTTTTTTAAAAAGAAAAGGTTTTCAAAACCCATCCCTCCTAGAGCCACTTGGCAACGTTGTCCTGCAGAGGGCTGGCACGGCTGCAGGAGACGCTCTCTTACAGCTCCCATCACAAGGCAGGGCAGGAAAGCAATGAAGGCTTTACTGTCCCACCGTAAAATTAAACCACGTACCCAGTCTTGCCTGGCTGGAAGGAAGGGGAATTGTACCCCACCTCCTGCCACTCATCGGCAGACTCAGAGCAGCCCGCAGGCTTTGCTAAGCCATGCCAGGGACGGGACTTTGGATCAAGGGAGAAGCTGGCTCTGTCCTTGCTGGCTTTCCCAATCCTGCATCAAGTCCTGCTGGCCGGACTCGGGATGTAATGCAGGCTGGCTGCTCAAGGGCAGTTTTCCTAGGGCAGAGCCGCACTCCAACATTCCCCAGGCGGCCGCTGTACGAGCGGGCAGGGCGCGTGCGGGGCTGGAGCTCACACACGCGCCAGAAACACCCTTTCCTAATTTCTAAAATCACCCCGTGGAGGAAAACTTTTGTCCTTTTTCTGCGGGTTCCTCCTCCCTTCCCCCGTGAACAAGGAGACAGCGTTTTCACTTGTCTTTTGGAAATGAGCAGATAAAACTTAACAGCAGGACTTTTTTTTAAGCTTCTCATGGGGGAATTAGACACGCATTCCTCCCCTTGCCATGCTTTCTGGGCCTGATATTTCCCAGGAGGACGTTTTACACCCACAGTATGTTAGTAACAGTCTGTCTGGGGGAGCTGCCAGAAGCCAGTCAAAGGGATGAGGAAACTTGATTGCATGTTTATGCAAATATAGATATATTCATGGAAGTACCCTGCTTGAGTAGTTAATCAGGAAGCTGAGGGTTTAGCTCCAACTTCCATGGAGTTGGAATGACCCTGGGCAAAAGAGTGCAAGTCTCTTGTCTGTTTAGAAGTGCTCCTCACCCAGGTCCACGTTGTACGTCCATGTTCATCCACCACCCCTGCCCAGAGCTCACATCATCACCATGGCCCCAACAGCAACAAGATCACGTCTACATCTACACCACACTCTTGGGGTCATTTGATTTTTATCCATGCTCACCTTTAGCAACATTTTAGGTCCATTTTTTTGCAAGTGCTGTGTACGCGTGGGTGGTGTGTTTGGTGTCTATCTCGTGTCGTATATCTGGGGCAGGCAGGACGGCATCTGTGTGGGGTTGGGGGGTGGCGGGGGTAGTCTCTCCTGCCAAACTGCTCCGAGGGACCTGGGAGACATCATGCACCTCAGGGTTTATTCCTTCTCCAAAACCTGCTTCCTGGGCAGAGAAAATGTTTTCATAATGCTTTCATTAACTGATGGCAAAGGACAAAATAAATAAATACATCACAGTCCAGCCACCACATCTCTGGCTTGATATGGTCAGGGCTGAGCTCAGAGCTCCTCGCCCCCATCCAGACCCCCATCCATGTTTCTGCACAGCCAGGTCCAACCCCAGAATGGTGTGCCTGGGGAGGAGACAGCCTCTGGAGAGGCTGCTCCAAATAAGAAGGTAGTCAGAGCCACCCAGCAGCTCAGGGACCTGCTGTCTTACGTGGGCAGCATGCTGGGTTTGATGCCAAAGACCCATTGTGTGCCTTTGACCAGCAACAGGGAATCAAGGCACAGCCTAATTCTGATCTGCTTTTGACCAGAGACCTTCTCCTCCCCCTCCAGTCCCGCAATATGTCAAGTACTTCTTTAAGTACCGTGACATCCCCAAGGGATTGTGAATGTAACTCGCTTGGAGCTCAGGAAAAACACCTTGCTGAAGAGGTGACCCTTCGAGCTCCTGGTAAGGCACCTGTTTGCAGGAGACGCAATAACCCCAAGCTGGCTCAGAGTCCCAAAGTGAGATACTCTGTCACTACCTCCCGTCTGAATTTTAGAAGCATTGAACAAATCCCTCCTTGCTTTAAAGCCAGCTCAGCAAGCCAGACATTTAAAAAAAAAGTCCTGTTGAGGCCCTGCCCCGTCCCTGTGCTGTTTCACCCTCTAATTTACACACTGTCTTCTGCCCTTTGAATTTCTGCTTCCCACCATAAGCAAGCATCGTCAGACCAGCCTCTGAGTTCGCTGCCCCTGTGCCCGTGAGAGAAACACAGAAAAACCCAGGTATTTAAAGCCAGACCGATGTGTTTTTCCCTTCTCCTTCATGCCTCCGCACACTAGTGGGTAGCAGCAAAGCAGAAAGCAACGTAGCACGTAGGCTAGAGGAGTAGATTAGATTTAGGTTGTCTCTGGGTTGCGTGGATCTGCTAGACATCTGCTTCCTTTGGCTGCTCGTGGTGTTTTCCATGGTCAAGGTGGAGCTGTGGTCATGTTCGTAGGACGCTTTTGTGCTCGGTCGCCTGCGGTGAGAGGGGGGAGAAGAATGAGTTTATGGGCACGATCTGTGGTCTGAAGGCAGTCGAGGCTGCCAAAATGGGTAGAAGGAAGGGAAATCGCAGAGTTACCCTAAGGAGGATGAATTAAGTGCTATTCTCATTTGCCTTCTGCAGTTCTGTTATTTCGAAACATTCCTTGAAGCCTGTCAAATTCTTCCTTGCCATTTGTTACATTTTTCCCACTTTCAAAATAAGCAAAAAAAGCTTTTGGGTTTTTCTTCTGCCTCCATTCCCCCCCCCTCCCCCCAGTTTGTAGCAGTTTCAGCAGTGCCAGTTCACCTCTGGGGAAAACAAAAACCCACCTGAGCCCTGCTTGATGATTAAGAGCTCCAGCAGGAAGACAGCACCAAAAGCCTGGCTTTGTGTAGGTCCTGCAGAAACGGGACCCTGTGTTTACGTTTTGAGAAGGACTTTTTCAGGGTCCTTCCCCACTACTCCTGTGCTGTTTCCCCTGATGGTTTTTGCTGTAAAGCGTGACTTCTTGGGTCAATTTATTCTACTTCCCCAGAAACCCACCAAGACCAGCGATTTTTATCAGGGCTGATACAAGCCCCCGAGATAAGAGCTGCCCAGTGTTTCCTATTTGTATGAACTGGGTCTGGGGGTGAAACGTGTCTCTCCCCCTCCTGAAACGTAAAACTGTCCATTAATATCCCAGAGCTACAAGGGAAAGGTTCTCAGGATAATGAGCATTAATAATTTTCCTGGCTCTGTAAATGCGATTGAGTGGAGGTGTATGTGAATGACTAAAAAGCAAAATGCCTTCAGGGCTGTTTTTTATTGTGGCTCTAATTAAACCCTTGCCAATTTGCACAGGGCTTTTTTCATATTCTCTTTAACACCATATTAATATCAATTGGTTTCCACTTTCCAGCTGAAAAGGACAATGTCTATCACCTTCTCTTACAGCTTGTCATTAAAAAAAAAAAATCTTTTTTTTTAATTCTGCATTGTTTATCATCCCCTTGACGAGGCTGGGAAATCACATTTCTCTCCTACTCGGGTTTGTCCTTTGAAACTTGGCAAGGATCGAGATTTTTTTTTTTCCTCCTCCTCCTTATGTTACCCAACTGGAGCTTGAAATTAATAATATGGCTTTTAAAATTTTATTCCTTGGTTTGTTTTCTAGCAAACCTGAAGATAGTTACCAATATTGAGGAGATTGGGAGGGGTATGGAGCCAGTGAGGGTGAGGGTTTGCAGGGAAATCAAACAAGTGATGTATAAATTTCTTGCTGGTTTAATTTCTCTGCAGTGGCTTGCAAATTCTTTAACTGATATTTCTGAGGGACGAGCAGAGCCTGAAGGAGGGCCTAGAAATTTGCATTAGAAACCAGGACTTTATGCCTCCATCATAAGACACCTATGCTAATTCTCAGTTCCATTATTTCCAAGCAGAGAGGGGTGCAGATCAGTCGCTGAGGTCCTTATGCAAACACAGGAGCAAAACGCCGTGCGTCCAGCCGGGCTGAGAACGGGCAGCTCAGCGCACCGCTGCCCTCCTGCCCTTTGCATCGCAAGGGCTGCCCGGCCCCTCCAGTGCCCGGGGACGCACCAGCTGCCCAATGCCAGCAGCAGCACTTGCATCGAGCGGGCAAGGTGTGAAACCCCGCGCGGCACAGGGTTGGGTCGGGTTTGTCCTCCAAAGCTCTGGCCCTCCATCAGGGCGCTGCAAAGCTCCTCGCCGGTTGCCAGCTCCCCCCAGCACGGCCGGTAACACAGCTTTCCCCTTTGATCGCTGCAAGACTACACCGGCTTGTCGGCAGCTGCCCCGCTGCAAGTGGGCTCTCCCCCGGCCAAGGCTGGTCCAGGAGCAGAAGGTAGGGGACATGTGGCTGAGCTGGGTCCTGCCAGTGAGTACCAGCTCCCAACACTCAGCGAATGCTTTAGTTTCTAGTTCTGCACCTCTGTTTTCCATGCATCTCTCTCTGCTTCCTGCCTGGGAAAAAGCTCAGGGTTTGTCTGTGCCCGACACGCAGGTGGGAATCTGGTGAGGCTGGATTGAGCCTCAGGGTTTAGTCGTATACATGAAAGATGAGGATGGCGAGTGGTAGAAGAGATTGTTCACAGCTTGCTGCTGGGGTGAACAGAGAGGATCATGGAAATCCTGTCGTCTCCCACGACTGGAGTCTGTTTGTAGAGCAGAATAACTTTGTAAATAGATAGGTCTGTGTTGTTTATAGCGTAAATGCCTTCTTATGTATTTCCTTGCTTCGGACCTCCTGTGTGACTGCCTAAGGTGAGCTGCTGCTGGTGGGAACCTTGGGAGGCTTCACGCTGGCTGTTGAGGCTGAAGCTTCTCCTCCTCAGGGTTCCCACCAGCACACACGCTTCGGCAGTTGCCCGTTGGTGCTCCCCTCCTGTTTCCCATCTGAGATGCCTGTAGCTCGCTCCAGCCGTAGACATTAGCATCCCTTACAGTGCAGAACTGGACTGTAACAACTGCTGAAGCTGGGCCCAGGACACAAACCAGTGTTTGGAAATACTCAACTGGGGGGCAGAAAGTGCTGAAATTGGGGCTCTTTGGAATTGTTGTGCTTTTGGGCCTGTCTCTCACCTCAAAGAGAGGCAAAACTGTATTCGATAATAGGCCTACACCATGGGCATCAGTGCCAGGTGATGCTGACAGGCTGTGCTGAGCAAGGGCAGCTTCTGAGTCTTGACAGTGGTCTGCAGATTTAGCTTCTCTCCGTGCTTGGGCAAATGTAATGACCACATGCCAACACTCACCCATCCAGCAGCTCCCGTGCTCTCCCCTTAGGAGTACGTCTTCTGTCTCTCTTCACACTTAAAGACTCTAATTTCCAGCAGACTTTGGCTTTCTCAACCAGATATGGCTCCACCAACCCACCCTAGATACCTGCCTAGAGCTTCCAGTGTCCCTTTGCCACCTTTTTAAGCAAACAAGAGGGGGATCTGTATTAAATCTGATGTTCTCTCTAACTGATGCCACCATAAGCTGTTCAGCGCCCACCAAACACAGCAGCACTTGGACCCAAGCCGAAGCCACCAGACCCTCCCAAGAACATTCGAGGTAAGGCCATGCCCGTCCCCAAGGATGGGCCAGGAAAGGTTTCTCCCCCAGTGCCCATAGGCCAGGACAACCCACCCGTCCTTGGCATGACCCACCATCGTACAACCTGCTCTCCTACTCAGAGGGTCCACCTCAGCTCAGTTCTGCTCATCCAGTCCCATGGAGATCTTTTTGGAGACGTGTTTGGGGCTGGGATGGCTGTAGATGTGTCCCTGGGCCCCAGGAGAGCCCACGGGCACCTCAGCTGCTTTGGGAAGGGGTTTCTTGCCATGGGGCAAGGGGCATACACCTTCCCCTGGCCAAGATTAATTGGGCAAGATTAATTGGGCTGATTGGCTGCTCTGGCCCAACAGGGCCAAGCCTCTTCAGCAGACCACCCTGCTCCCAACACCCTGTAGAGCCTCCTCACGGCCATGGCCCCCTCCTCATGAGGGATAGGCACAACTGTGGGGTCTTCTACACAGGGATATGGCCCCCAGGGCCACCTGCAGCACCCACTGCAGAGATGTGGGGCTTTGGAGCACCCCGGGGACCTACTGAGCTGCTCCTTCCCCTCTGGGCTGCCCCACTTCCCGCATGGCGGGGACAACAGGCCCTGGTCCCCCTGCGCTGTGCTGGTCTGCTGCTGAGTGCCTGTGAGGAGAGGCTACTATGTTCCATGCTCAGCCATTGTGCCAGGGGATGGAGGAGGCCGTGGTGGCAGAGCAGGGCCTGGGCACAATGGTGGCCTGTCATGGCCATGGAGGCTGGAGAGGCCATGTTGGTGGAGGAGGGTCTGGACCCCGTGCCAGCCCACCATGGGACCAGGGGAAGCCATGGAGACCCGAGGAGGCCCCGATGCCACAGCAGCCTCACAAATGGCATCAGAGGCAGGAGTGGGCCTGCTCTGACCATGGCTGAGCCGTGGGGGTGGGGAGCATGGCCACCTCCTGCCATGGCTATCACTGTGGGGATGTGACCAGCACCGGTGGGATGTAGCTGGCAGTGCCCATCCAGCTCCTCCCTGAGCACCACAGCGCTGTGCAAGGGCTTGCACGCCACAAAAACCGGCAGGACCCGCTCCTAAACACCCTATGGGATCTCAGCGCTGCTCAACCTTGCTTCTTACTGGGGTTACCAAAGCACCAAACCCCCCAAGGACCAAACCCCATCAGCTCGATTTGGAAGCGATGGCCTTTACCCCCAGTGCCCCGGCCATTCTGTGTGGGACAGGGGTCTGGCTGGCAGCACAGCCCAGAGGAAGCACCGTCCCAGCCGGGGCAGCCCCTTACCCTGAGGGATTATCCTAGCCCAACCGTGCTGGGCTGGCCCTGGGAGCCCTCTCCCCACCACAGCACTCAGATATGTTTTATCCTCTCGCGTAGCGGCTCCGAAGAGCAAAGCAGGGCGCACAGCACACTCTGCAGGCAAGAGGCACGGGAAGAAGCCAGGTATGTGCTGCTGGCGGGGACAAGCTGGCCTGGAGCGGCGCGTGCTCAGCAGGACCCTGTAGCAAGCCCTGCCAGATACCACCTCCGTAGCGTTTGTGCTCTTAGCTGTACTCCTAGCAGCTTTTTTGGTGCCGGTTGGCATGACCTCCATCAAACTGAGGCCATGACCAATAGATTTTTTTAAGCTGTTTTGACTTGTAGATCTTTATCCTGAGTAACCCAATTCATGCCACCGAACGTGCGTAACGGGGGGATGCGTGAGTAGCTCCTCTGCCTCAGCCCCGGCTCTGCGCATTGCAATAGCGCGGTGCGTTGAGTTTTTCATGCATCAAACTTTGAGGAGGGGAGAAGAAGAGGAGAAATTTAGCAGCTACCAGCTGTCTGGTGCAGAAATAGATGCCGGTGCTGCCAGAGCAGTGTTCTTGGCTTGGCTCGGCATTGTTCTCGTAGCAGAGCTGCTTGCGGTAGGGTAGGATGCGGAGTGGTGCTAAGGGCAAGAAAAAGCATGTCTCTGATTTTTCTTAAGCATCCTCAAAGAGCTCAAAACTCATCCGGATCAAATCGGACTCTGGCCCAGTGGCTCCTATTGAAACATATAAAGGTAAGAGGAGGGAGTGCGGTGCTCCAGGGCTCCTAGTCTTCGCCCAGGTGATGTGGTCCAGCAGCCTCCGACATGGAGAAGATGGGGAGGGTTTGCCTGTCCGAGTTGTGGTTAGCTGTATGTAGGAGTGCATCCCTAGGGTGAAACAACGCTTGGGAATTGCAGCAGCCAGAAGTATTTGAGCTGAAATTCTTTGGGTATTGGTCAAACAGGCAGAGGTTGTTTCACAGATTACAACGGACTCTCAGCTCTTCCTCAGGCAGCTGTGAACCATGGGGAAACCTCTGCCCTGCTCCATCTTCCCTGGTCATCATTTCATTGAGACGAGTCTCCTCCTCCAGTCACATGTGCATGCTGCATGCCAACCCACACCCTTCCCTCCCATCCCTCTGCCATCCTTGAATGTTTAATGCTAGAGCTTGGAACAAAACCCCAGCTCCAAGCCTCCCTCCTCCTCTCCGAAGGCTGGGGGAACTCAGACCTGGTTGACACTTTCTGCTCGCGTTATGCTCTGCCCATGCTGGCTGGGACAACTCCTGGCCAGGACAGCTGGGCCACAAGGCAACGAGGGTACCTCCTCTCCTCCTGCATACAGTTTTAAACTTCCAGAAAGATCCAGCATCCTGAATCTAACACTGCAAGGTAGTTGCCATCCCGTCACGGTAATAAAAAGCAAACAAAAGAAGCAAGTAATCAAATTCCTCTGGCTACAAATTAAACCTACCTGGTTGTTTTCTAACACATGCCCACAGCTGAGAGAGGTCAGCCCTGGGGACAGGAACAGTGCTCGGCCAAGTGATGGTGGCATCTCATCCTGCCGGCAGCCTTTGCAGGTGTCCCTGTGCTGTGCCAGGCAGCCCTGGTTCAAACCCTCACGCACTTGTCCACCATCTTTTGAAGGACCCCACGCAAGCCATGCTTCCTGGCATACACTCATTTTAAGCATTTAACCTGAGAGTCACCGTACTTCACAACCAGCATCGAGCTGGGAGGTACAACAGCAAGGGGGATGCTGAGAAGGGACACGGAGGGGAAAAAGCCAGAGAGGGAGTGAGGTTTTACCTGGGCACGCAGCAGCTTCAGCTCCACTTCAGCCTTGTCCAGGGCTTTCCCGTGGCTGGAGGCAGCGGGCGCTGCTGCACCCTCTGCCAGCCCCGTCCCACGGGCCAGTCCCCTCCTTGCCACAGCGAGGCAGAGCGCAGCCTTCGGCAGAGCCATTGCTGGGGCTCTGCACCCCGGCGCAGCTCCCATGCAGGTCCTACAGCCCCACCAGAGCCAAACCCAGGCACCGAGCTGAGCTCTGCTCGTTAAGGCTCTTTAATTAACACCTGACTCCCCTCCACAGCCCACTGCCTGCTCCCATGATTATACATTTCCTTAAAGAGATCGTGTCCTGGCACAGCGGGGGGCTGGCTCCTGCCTGTCCTCGCCCCAGGAGACAGAGGTCCCTGACCCCGCTCTGCTCTCTGAGCAATGACTTCCAGCCCAATCCCCCCATGGCAGTGAAGAACAGCAGCCGCTGCATGCACTCATCCTGCCCAGCCCACCCCAGCCCTGCGTCGGCAATGGCCATGGTGTTTCAGCCGAGCCGGAGCCTCCTCCAAAGCTGCTTTGGAGGGAGGATGCTCCCGGCCCAGCTCCCCAGCTCTCTCCTCCTCTCCGCAGACTGCGAGTGCTACGGCCACTCCAACCGCTGCAGCTACATCGACTTCCTCAACGTGGTGACCTGTGTGAGCTGCAAGCACAACACGAGGGGCCAGCACTGCCAGCACTGCCGCCTGGGCTTCTACCGCAACAGCTCGGCAGAGCTGGACGACGAGAATGTATGCATAGGTGAGCGCTCCGGCGGCCTCGGGCTGAGGCACCGGGACGTGGGATGGTTCCTGCGGGACCTCGCTCTATGGGGTGGGCTTCAGTTCAACCCCTCTCTGGAGGGTGGTGTGTCCACCTGCATGCTCCCCAAGGACAGCAGCCATTAGGGCCTCTGCAGCCCACCAAGGCTTCTCTTCCCCGAAAACAAAGCCCAAAATAATATCTTTCCAACTTGATTCAGATGCATTGCTCTACCAGGAGCTGCTCAGCTCCAAAGGGGGGGGTCTTTGCACCCATGGCTGTTTGCACTGTTGGAGCCTCTCATGAAACCATGCCCTCCCAGTCCCTTGGTCTCTAACAGCCCTCCCGTAGCATGCAGCCAGCCTTTTCCAAAGGCCCCAACACCTCCCTCGGGGCATTAGTGGGCACAAAGCCTCAGAACAGGCACTAACAGCCCTGTCTTTGGCCAGAATGTAACTGCAACCAGATCGGCTCCATGCACGACCGCTGCAACGAGACCGGCTACTGTGAATGCAAAGAAGGCGCCACGGGGCCCAAGTGCGACGACTGTCTGCCCAACTACTACTGGAGACAGGGCTGCTTCCGTAAGTGCCCCAGCAGATTCACGTCCCCCTGAGCCAGAGGGACAGAGGGAGGGGTGAGATGGGTCCAAACAAGAGGGGGATCTTCAGCATCGCCTGCTCGGGTGCCCCGTGGTGCTCAGGGTGTAGAGTGAGCAGACTCCAGCCATTCCTCCCAAATCCAAAATGACTTGATGGCTTTGCCCCTGGAGTTTGCAGCCCCCACTGTGTTCCTCTGGCCTTGGGGCTGCTCTAGCCCTACGAGGGTTGAATAATTTAACCCCTAGGAGCTCGAGAAGAAAGCCAAAAGCTTCTAGTTTCTGCTGCATTCAGGGGGTTTAACATATCCCAGATTAACACCTACGACCTTCCCTCCCACCTCGTAGCCAACGTCTGCGACGATGAGCTCCTGCTCTGCCAGAACGGCGGCACCTGCTACCAGAACCAGCGCTGCATCTGCCCCGTGGGCTTCAAGGGGGTCCTGTGCCAGCAATCCAGGTGCGAAGCCGACAAAAAGGACTGCGACAGTGCCCCCGGCGTGTGCGGCAGCCTCGGCACCATCCTCCTCGGGGTGCTCGC
>NW_009197664.1:15982-37048 GCF_000690835.1 Fulmarus glacialis | reverse complement strand
GGCCGGCACATGGGCCGCGGCCTGCCCCGCCGCCCTGCCGGGGCGCCTGCCCTGTTGCCGGCACCTGCCTGAGGGGAGGCTGCGCCCCGAAGGGCTCGCACCAGAAGACGGGTCTAATAACAAAAACCAGCTTTGCTCTTGCTGCATGTCTTCCTGGTTTTCTTTCTGATTTTAGTGGCAGGGCGACCACCTTTACTTTCATTACCGCGCCATCTCCCACCCCCCACTTTCCTGGTGCTTTTATTGACCAGGGTGAGGGAAAGCGACTGGAGCACAAGCTCCTTGGTTTGAGGTCTCCTTTGTGTACAAGGTGGTTTCCACCTCTTCGTGCTCCTGAAGAACAGGCGATAGTACTTTGGAAGTAGGTTTGGTGATGGTGAGGGCAGAAGTAGTACACCTGCCTTTCAGTAGTCAAACAGGTCAGTCAGGAGGCAGTAAGTGACTCTTTTTGTCCTGTGTCTGGGAGTAAGAGGGCTGCTTTTGTCACCCCCTTTCTTGATAATGTCGTTGGGCTGTAAGTATGGGTATCGTAACTCACTTATCTGAAGTGAGTACTCAGATTGGCAAGAAATACCATGAAAACTGGAGGGGTGGACAGTGAATGTACACAGGCTGTGTATGCAGAAGAGGACCTGGCAATAGGGACTCTGGGGAGATAATGCTATTGATTGGAGATTAAAAACAAACCATGACATAACTAGTAAAAGCAGCATGGTCTAAGGACTGCTTGGAAGGAAAAAGACATATGAAGTTAAGTTTGTGAAAATGCTTTCTGAAAATCTGAAGAGCAGTATACAATGAATAGTAAATATTTTTCTTTTTTTTTCCTGTTTCAAGAAGCTCCGTGCTAAGTGGATGATCACATGTTTGTCATTGTCTGTAGGTAAGGTTGAAGTCAGGTCTCTGCTGAAAAAGTAGTATTAAAGACCATTAAGTTTCTTTGTTACTTTAGGTTATTTTTGAAGAGTAAAATAGTTGTTTTTTATCAAAAGAAACAAGATCTGGTACTTACTGTAGTAGGCAAGGCAATAGGAATGTCCATGCAGTCTATCAGATCCTTGTGTGCCTTGGATCCCACTTCTTACACAGAAAGGATAATAGGTAACCAGCTATATTTACAATGCCGCTCTTTCTTTCTTTATTGCATGTCCCTCTCCCCCAAGACATACAGGCAGAGAAAGAGATAGCAACTTGTGTTTCAGCAGTGAGATGAAGTACCTCAAATAAGGTCTCTACAAACTGTTAAAGACTTGTTGACGATTACTTACACTCTTCTGCAGAAGCAAAATGGCAGTAAAACTCTTTAGCATCTTCTGGTCTTTTGATCAGTTACAAGGCCATGTGTTCAGCTGTTAATCTAAACCGTCTCCAGTAATACATGTGATTTCTTGGAGGGAGAAGTTCTCTATGACTGTTCTTCCTCTCTTGCTGTGGGACAAAGGATTAACTTAGACTGCATTATAATGTTTTGGTTTTTCACTAGCTTTGAGCAGGAAGTGTATTTCCTCAGATACTTTCATAATGTAATACTTAAAATTTATGTTAATGAAAAGTGACTGCAGTTCTGGAATGCAGGGTGGGTTTCTGTGTATATAGAATTTGATGTGCCTTTTTAACAGAACCGTACTTTGGGTTTTTCCTAACCTAGGCAAAGCATACTGTGCCAGGCAATTAGATCCTGGCCCTCCCGAGCTGTCTTCTCCTTCATGGGGTTTCTGTCAGTTATGGGCAGAAACAAATTCTTGTGACTGTAGAATTATTCTTCTAGCAAGCATTTTGCTGGCTTTCACAAACTGCCTATGCCCTGGTAATGTGTGCTGTGGAAGCGGTAACAATGATTACAACAGTTCAGTTGAAATCCACCTCCGTTTTAATTAGAGATGAGTCCCCTGACATTAACTTAAACCTTAATGGCAAATTCTAACTACTCCAAATGTTCAGTCTCTGTATGCGGTTTTCTGGATCCAGGCCTACTTATTACTTTAGCTTTTTTTCCCCTCTTAGGACTTTCAGAAGGATCTTTTCAGTGTTCATTTTCTTTGCATGGTTCAATTGTGTCTATGCATTACTTCTTAAAAGAATAGTTCTTCATAAATACCCTAAAACACTGTTTCCATGTTCCTGAAACGAAACCCAATGTTTTCTGCTCTTAATTGTTTTCAATTACACTTTTACAATAAAGTATCTCAACTTTATTCATGTAATATTAGTAAATTTACATTTACTGTTCTCTTGCTTGTCTTTCTCAACAGTTGAATAGTTGCTCTATAAGGTTTCCAAGTTCTGGGAGGCAAGTCTGTTCAAATGCTGTACCTTAAATCACTGTTCTGAGCCTGTGTACTTCTTCAAGTACATGCAGAATAGTTTATAGTATTTCTTAGTAGGGAGAATGGAGGCACTGGGAGACTGAGTAGTGCCATAGGAGGCTGTAAACCTGTTTAACCAGTTCACATTGTTTGTGTCAGCAGCCAAGTCAGTGAAATAACTTGAGAAAGGTATTTTGTCTTTTAATGATTGTGGTGGAGGATAAAAATGCAAGGAGAACCAGAAATTCTAGAAAAAGCATCTGGCTTTAGTAAATGCGCTACCAATAATTTCAGAGTGTAAAATTCCTTTTAAAAAAAAAAAAAAAAGGCCTTGTGGGCTTTGAAATATAACTTCTAAAGATAGTCTATTGATAATTTCTAGAAAGAGCTAGTATGTATGTATTCAAGGCCTGGATTTACCTAGAAACTTTAGCTTGAACAGAACGTAGCTTTCTTTTTTGTTGGTATATATTGTAGGTGTTAGCATGTTGAAGTTGCATGCATTTTTATTTGCCTTAAGATGCAACTCAAGACTTTAGGGAATGTGTGATTAAGGATTATCTTTACTGCAGAATTAACTTGAATGTTCAGTTTAATTTGAGTCTCATCTATACAAACCTCTTACTTAAATGAGCCAACAGCATGTCTCCTAGTTTAGTATGCTGTTTGCTTTGTCTGCAGTGTAAGGGGGAGTGTGGCCAGCAGTGAGGGACATGGTTTTGCTTCTTTTCTGTGACACTGGTGAGGCTGTATTTTGAATATGCTCTTTGGTTTGGTGCACCACTGTTAAAGAAGGCTGCTGAGAAACTGTAGAGGGTCCAGCCAGTATGTTTAGGGGCATAGGGCATATGATCTGTGAGGAAGGATTGAGGGAGCTGGGCTTTAGTCTTGCAAAGAGGAGACCAAGGCGACTTAGAGGCAATCTAATTGTGACCTACATCTACACAGAGGCACACTCTTCTCAGTAGTAAGAGATGATAAAAGAAGGGACAGCAGCCACGAGTTTTAGCTTGGGAGGTTCAAACGGGACACTAGAAAAAACTTCACAAGGAGAGTGGCCCATCACTGGGACAGGTTACAGTTTTAAGCTGACCTAATTTGATGTTGACAGTATTCCTGCTTCAAACTGGAGGCTGGAGCAGATGTACTCAAGAGCTTTCTTCCAGGTAACACTTTGGTTCTGTGAGGATATATTTCCATACATGGAGTCTCATGCTTCTTCCCTCCTAGACGTTTTCACCTCAGTTCTGTCTGTGGTCACTTCATGGAGGAAGAAGATACACTGCATAGGCACTCGACTTCCTGCGGTATGTCTCTCAAGTACAGAAGTTAAAGAAGTGAAAATCAGTCATTCAGAACTCCTTGTTCAGAGAATCCTCTTAACGAGTCTGTCAGGGAAATTGTTCTAGCTGCCTTTTATTAAAAGATTTTTTTTTAGTTGTTTTTTCTCTCTCAGGCTCAACTTGATTGTTCAGTTCTGAACCATGTGGCCTATGGGTTTATTTACATTTTTTTCTTATCAGCTTTCAAGTCTTGATTGGTAAGATAACCATACACAGCATATCTGGTAAGCCATGTGGCCTGTCAGCCCTCGGTACTATGGTGAAGGTAGCAGCAGTGCATTAGAAAGATAAATATGCAGGGCCAAGTTATGGTACACTTGTCAAGTCCCGCTGTAAAAGTTAGTCTCTTCCTTTCTAAAAATCTGTCTCAGAATAAAACAGGCATAAAGAATAAGGTAGATTCATCCTTATTCAGTCCTTCACTTTTAAGAAATTAACTTTAACAGGTGTATGATGAAGTATGAGAGAGGCTTAAACTGGGGAGACATAATTCTGCAAGTTTTCTTGTACACACTGTTCCTGATGAAGCACATGTGAAATGTACCAGCACCCTTTACAAAGACGCTAATGCTTCGCTTTCATGTCTGAAAATACCTCAGTTGGTACAGGCATAAGAAGCAAATGTGATCTTGGAATGTATCAGGCTGGTGACTCAGTCATCTTGTGATAAGTTAATTATGCACAATCTCTTCTTCCGACTTATGCACTACTAGTCTATTGAAATCCTTGACTATTCCCTAGGTGTATGTGATGTTAAATGATCTTTTACTTCATGTTATGCTTTGTACTACTACATCTCACCCTGCTGTTTTTTTGTCTCCAGGCTTTGGGGCTACAGAATTCCTTGTGTGTCCTTTTGCTCAGCGTTTGCTGTTGGTTGTGCTTCTGAGTTTGTTTCCTGATGTGCAATTGAACTACTTTAAAAACTAGTCCATTGGGAACTCATTAATACACCCCTCCATTCTGCTCGTTTCTATTTCATTCTCCCCTTTAGTGAATTTTTGACATAGTTTACAATTCTTGGTCTGATTTTTACTGTTCAACAGGATTCTGATGTATTGGATGTTTTACTGAAGTTCAGTTTATATCTGTTTCAGTCATCTGCTAGATGAGTTTATAATCTAAGTATGGTTTATTCTAGTAATCTGGTATCCTTTGACTATATTGCATTTTTGTTTTAATGTGTCGTGTTGCATTTTTATCTTAATTTTTCTGGTTAATTCCTATTTCTAACATTAAAACAGTTTTGAAGCTGATGTTTTGTGGAGAACCTACACGCTCATGGCTGCCTTTCATCTTACTACATGTATGAATAACACCCTTCTGTTCATCAGTAAGCAACATGCCTCACTGTGTTATATGTGTGGATCTCCCTTTGGCTTAATTTGGGGAGGCAAGGAAAGAGGTGGCCTTAAAAAGAGCTGTGAAACTTATTTTGGTGGTGGCCTCATGCATCTGCATTGCCTGCTAGAAAAATGTGGGAGGAATCGTAGTTATTGATAACTCGAATTGCAAGCAAGACTGTTTAATCCTGCTTAAAGTAGGGAAGACTATGACTTCAGGCTAGGTTTCTCAGTGCTTTATCCAGCTGGGCCTTGAAAATGTCCAAGGATGGAAACTGCACAACTGCTCTAGGCAATTAGATTTTTACGTTTTATCCAGTCAGAAGCTCTCCTGTTTGTCCATTATGTCTGTTGTCTTTTGTTCTCCCACTATACATCACTGAAGAGCCTCACTCTGTCATCTTGACAGCTGTGGAGAAGTTATCTAGAAGGTACAGGAAGGCTGCTGTTACAGTCCCTCCAAACCATCTCTTCTTCAGGCTGGAGAAGTTCTGTTCTCTTAGCCTCCTCTCGCAGCCCCGACTACCTTGTTGGCCCTTCACTGAAATAGTTTTCATTTCTTAATGCCTTTCTTACGTTGAAAGGGACTGCGGGGGCGGGGGGAGGGGGGAGGGCGCAAACCAGGACCGTGACACTAGAGCCAGTATTCCGAAAGCAGTCTGAGTGCCAAGTTAAGGAGAATAGCTGCTTCTCTCTGGTGCTCTCAGTCTGCTGGCTATGCTTCTGTTAATACAGCTGAGGATGCTGTTGGCCCTCCTTGCTGCCAGGGTACGCTGCTGGCTCGTGTTCATCTTTCTGCCTACCAACACCTTCAGGGTTTGAAAAAAACCCTGAAAAGCAGATCTGCTCCCTGGCCACACGGTGCCAGCCTGTACAACACAAGGGGCTTTTCCTTCCCATGCAGAGGACTGTTGTCCTGTTGAATTTCATAAGGTTCCTGTCAGCCTGTTCCTCCAGCCTCCTCTGAATGGCAACCCTGCCCTCAAGCAGGTTGACTGGTCCCCCCAGTTCAATGTCATCTGCAAACCTAATGCAATAAACTTGTACAGTAAGATGTTTACCGAAGCATTGGGTCTAACTTCACATATACAGTGGATCTGTTTGCATGTTAGCAGAGCATCATTAGGATAACCTGACTGATTTTGAGCTCTTAGAAAAACTAGGTGCCATTGGCTTAAGTATGATAAGGCAAAGTGTAAATTCTTAAAGATATTTAAGGATAACTTGATATTGCTGCTTGATGGTCAGACTGCTTATGGGGTATTTGTAGACTTGAAGATGTACAACTGAATGGGCTTAAATATCTGAAAAAGAAGGACAGTAATTATCAGAAAAGTTGACTTCCTTTGCTGTCTTAGTAGAGCAGTCATGATTTTTGCAAGTTTTCAATAATATATACATTTGGTCTGCAGAGAAGTTGTACAGTAGGTGGAAATTGCAGTTAGGTATTCTCTAATGTATTGAACTGTATACATATATATTTTAGATAGAACAGGGAAGGAAGCTTACTGTTGTTAACATATACTATGGCATAATCCTAAAATTTGGTGAAGCATTTCTGTTTACCCTGAATGTGAAATGTTATCTTAGAAGAAAGCCCGTGTGATGCACATACTGGGAGTGTCATGCATGGAGCTGGCTTTATGTCTCCTAGCCATTTGGAGAAGTGGCCTGCCTTAAATTTGTTTCTATTGAATTGTTTTTCATCCTGAAATCATGCATTTAATTATTTTTGCTGATGTGCTATGCAGCTGACGGGATAGCAGAAAAGAGGGTCATGTGTTAGGGGGATCACAAAATGAACTTGAATCAGTGCTGAATCTGTACTGCAGTAAAAAGCTGTTCTGATGTGTTTGAAGTATTGATGAACATTAACAAGGTCTTGGATGCATTTGGGGTTTTGCTTGAGAAAAATGTGAACAAAAGAATCATGTGGAGAGCAGTGATACGGATCAAGAGTTTTGAGAACAGGACTTACTAGGAAAAACTGAATCATAGAATATATAGCAGTTGCTTAGCAAGAGGAGACCAAAGGGGGCATTGTTTATGACACTGCCTTGCTCTGAAAAACCACCATTTTGGCTAGAAAATTGCAGGCTACTAGCATCTTGTAGGCTACTATTAGGGCCTCATTGTTTCTGGTTCCTAAGACATTGGAAGATAACTGAAAATAATATTCCAGTAATTAGCATAAGCATATCTAACTGCAGGAGGGGGAGAAGGGTCAGTGAGACAGTTGCTCTACTGAGATGTAGCCCCTGCTGTTAGGAACCCCAAGTCACCAAGCCTTATGGAATATAAAGATTTCCTACTTTAAAATTTTTTATTTCTTTATGAATAGATTGTAAAGATCTAATTGTTATTGAACAGAACTAATCAAATAAAGATGTAATATCTATGCTTCCTCTGTTTTATCAATTAGAAAGTTGTTTCATGTGATGCTAAATAACAACGTACTTGAGAACATTTCAAAGAAAGACTACTTTTTTTCCTTACCTTCTTGTGATTCAGTTTTTAAAAATCTTTACCCCATATGTGCTGCATATTTTTTTTAAGAACTGTGAAAAATTGTGTCCTAGACAAGCATTTAACACGGCTGCCGCCTCTGCCTTTTTCTTAAACACATGTAAATCTAATGCATAACTCGCAGTTCTCGTTGGGGGGATAAATCATCTTTTTCCTATCTTCTTGACCATAATAAGGTCAGTTATTAATTGTAAACAATTTGCATTAATTGTTGACTTGTCCAGCTTACTTGCTTTATCTCAAAGGATACTTGTTTGGTTTATCAATTTATTCCTCTGGAAAAAGTGATCTTTGTAGTATCTGTTAACATTGAAATGAATAGAAGATCAGCAGCTGAGAAACACTGCAAGTTATTTGAAATTTAAGCTTATCATGCAGAAATACAGTAGGGTAAAGGAAAACTTAATACATTTTGCTGTATGCAGGGCTAGAAGATACTCCTAAGCAGTTCTTGGCATGTACGATTGCATTGTTACTTACAGTACAAATCTTGATTTCTCTTTACCAGCTTTTATTGCTGGAAGTCCAAAGGATGTACTAGAAGCATCAGCAAACAGAAAATTGAAGGTCTACAATTCAGCTCAGATGGCATACTAAGAAATGAGAAATGTCTCTCTTGTTATGTCAATTTGAACTAGCAGTACCACAGGAATATTTTCAGTCAACAAAAATTCGGCAGCACAGAGGCAGTTAGTAGAACTCACCTACAAATGTTGGAATTTAACTTCCGTTGTCTTCAAATTACAGTTGAATAATGCCACTGATTATTACATATTTTAAGGTCAGAGCTGCCTCACTGAAAGCTGTATGTTCCTAAAACATAATGTTCCTAAAAACCCTTTTCCTGTCTTGTATAAATATGTTGGAACAGTAAGTCCTTCTCTCTGGTTACGTTGATGATCGTATGTAACCGTTCTTACGCTACAGTCATTTAATCTTAAGTTTCTGTATGCATGCAACCAGCTTTCAGACTAAATATTGGTCTGGTGTCATTTTGAACACTGCCTTCTGTATCTTTCTAGTTCTAGTCTTTTAAGTCCCAGACAGTTGTAATATTTTCTTGTAATTTGTGGATCTGACATGTACTTTTTCACTTCAGTGTTTCAAGCTGTTGTGGAAGCCAAGTCCTACGAAATGGTAGTTCAGAATTAAAGCATCAACCCTGATGTTACAACAGGTCTGGTCTTGTTTCTGTCTAAAACAGCATGACTAGAGATCTGATAACCTAGCACCACAGATCCCCTTCTTAAACAAGTTACTGTTGACTCTTGAGGTAGTGCACAGAGTGGTTGGTGGTGTCAGGTTTTTCTTATACCTGTGGTCTGAGAACACCAGCCTTTGGTAGTCTTGCTGGCTTGCTGCTGGCAGGTGAGGTAATGATTGTGTGTAACCTGACAAGATGAGGTCATGTGCAACAGAGTTATCAGGAAAATAAGTAAAATTAAAGGATGAGACTGATTCCCATTGGTGCAGTGGTCTTTTCAGACCGCTGCATCCTATGCAGGCAGTTGTTTCCACTTTTACATGCTTCCTAGAATCCTAGGGCACAAGAATGGCTGAAAGATTTACTTTCCTCTCAAAAATAAATAGCCTGCTCATTCAGTGAGAGATAGTTGGAGGCTTTGCAGTATGCAGTCAGGGAGGTTGAATTCATGTCTCTGCTACTCTGACCTATTTTCACAGTTGAAATACCTCCTAGTTTTGTTTCTGAGATGTTAGGTGAAATGGTCGGGTTCTGTGTGAACAGGCAGCTCGAGCACTGGGGCTGTGGGCAGAGGTGTGGTGTCTGATAGCTGTGCCATGGCCAGCTGGGTAGTCAGCGCACATGTAGCTCAGCGCTGCCTGCCTCCATCTCCTCTCGACTCGGGGGACTTGGGTCACAGTAGGTTATGAAACACTTGAATTCTGTATCCATGATGGTGAGGGGGAAATAGAGCTATCACAAGAGGGAAGGAATGAAAGTGGGCACTGAGGGGAAGGGTGGGAATTACCGACTTCGGTAAGAGAGGGATTGACATTAAGAAAAACTATGAAAAACTACAGATTGTAAGCTCCTGGGGAATTTGTTGTAGGAGTTCTCCTGACATCTGCTTTCCTCCAAGGTGCCTCCAACAGGGACCTTCCTTCCCCACCCCTACCCCCCAGTTGCTTTTACTTTCCTGAAGTTACCAGAGTGCTCTGAAGTCTAAAGCACAGTAGGTCCTTCTGCCCTGAAGAACAAATAACTTCCCTTTTTTATTTCTGGCATAAGGAACAGAAGTGGTTATTTGTGCAAGACTTTATTCTACTGTTCAATAATTGGAAAGGGAGAAGATAACTTAACTTGACCTCTTCGAGTGGTACCTGTCTGTAAACTCTTTAGACACTTAACACACAAACTAGTAAGAAAAAGGAAACTTAAATTTGGATTAGGAAGAAAAAAACCACCCGCAACAACGTTGGGCCATATACAAATGAAGTGTGTATATACATTTGTAGTATGGGGCTTCTTTATTTCTGTCTAATGGAGGGGAGCGGGGGCAGAGGAAGAAGATGCTTATTCTACAATAGGAATGCTCTATGTATAGATTATTAAGGCATGTGTGGGATCCCGGATGAGATCAGTCTTTCTTCAGCTGCATCCTTTGACTTTTGCTTAAGAGTATTTGAACCAGACTGCTGTTGAAAGAAAAAGATTAGGCTGCTGGCAAAGCTTTGATATGGGCTGAAAAATTTGGAACAGCTACAGTCAAGCAGCTGTTGCAGTTTTTCAGTAGCTTGCCCAGGAGGCACCTGTTGTGTTGCAAGGTCAGGTAGAAACTTTGGTAACAAACTATTTGACCTGGAAGAGGAGAATATTGGCAACTGTTGGTCTACAGACAAACTTCTATGTATTTTATTCATTACTGAGTTGGCTTAATTTCCCCTAGAGACATTTTTAGTATCTTTAAAAACAATTAATATAATCAGAAGTAAAGGTTTCTTTATAGGTAACTTTTTAAAAGCTGCAATTAGCAAATAAGGGAAGAAATACCTTTTAATATATTGAATGAAGATAGTAGGATGCAGAATTAATGTTTAGATTTTCAGAATTTCTGGAAGTGTTTAAAAGTAGGCTTAAAGTCTTGACTGTCATTCATAGCTATAAAAACTTACCATAATACCATTTATAGATCAATTTTTATCTTGTAGGTATGGCAACATTCTCCCTCAGACTTTTTTCAATATATTAAGAAAAGTAGAATTAGTCCAGTATTTATTTCTTTATTATATAAAGAACACCCCAGGAGAGTACTTACATTGAATCTGCAAGAAATCACTTTTATTGTTGCCCTCTGCAGCTTGCCCAATATAGCAAATGTAAGGTATTTGCTCAGGGTTTTTTTGTGTGTGTGTTTTGTTTCTTGTTTTTTGATACTGCAGAATTTCCTGTGTATTTTGTGTTGGTTTTTTTCCCTCTCATATCTTCATAGATAACTATCCATGTAGAAATGGGCAGGGGGGATATACGAAATTCGTGCAAGTATTTTTCTGGTCTCTTTTCCAGTGTTGGAGTCAGGATGCTAATTAAAATTAGTAGTGCATGGAAGTTGCTGTCAATTTATAGCAAGTTTCCTTAGTACCTCGGGTGAGGCTTAAATAGATGTACAGCATGTTTTCTATTCTCAGTCTAGCCATGCTAAACTATTTTAAAATAATATATTTTGTAGGGTTTGTTTCTTCTATTCAGTTTGGTTTGAAATATTTGACTAAGTATATTTGGTTATGGTAACAGAAATTTGAATGTATCAAAATGGGAGTATAACCAATCCCATTGCAGCATGAAAACCTGACATCTCATTTGTGTAAGTATCTTGGGCTCCTTAATAGCAGATATTTAACTGTTGAAGGTGGAGGCCTTGTGACAGAGACCTAACTTCTTAAGAGATTAATCTCAAAAAATGCATGTGTGTATATAAATGGATATGTTAAAAACCCACTTTTCTAGAGATGTAGAATTAAATGCGCTCTGTTGAGTCATGTAAGTACACTGTTGCATTGTCTTTATCATAAATATCAAGCCAATTAGTATCAAAAAGTGGAGTATACTTCAGGTACAAATTGTTGTTGATTTGGCTTATGAAATGGAGGTCATCAAAATACAATGCCCCAATAAAAAGAACAGTTCTTAACTTGTGTTGTTTATTTAGAATCTTTATTGTTTATGCATAGGCTGTATGTGTTTGCTACACACAGGATAATTACGAAGTTAAACACTAATGCTCTCTGTTTTATAAAAACCTTTAAATACTCTGTACTTATCAAACAGCATTTAGACAAAAAATCCCAACTGATTAGATCAAACATACAGGAACTCTAGATCATCTCCCCTCTAGGCAAAAGCAGGCTGGGTATGATCTAAAACCAATTAAACACAGTAGTTCCAGAAGTGTTGCTTGCCTCATGGGGTCAATCTCCTATTTATTTAGTCTTCCTTCATTAATAGCTTCTGAGATAGCAGCAAGTACTTATGCAGTTAATTGATTCCCAGTTATCACCGGTTTATATTGGTCAAATTCTTAAAGCATTGCAGAGGAATGAAGTCCCTATTCCAGCAGCTGGTTGTCTGTTAGAGTCAGCGGGAGCAAGCTGTGTAACTGGTGAATTAGATGTCTGCCCACGGGGCTGTAGTCAGCAGTCTGTGACAGTACTGAGAGAGGAAGATGAATTTAACACGCACGTTGCCTCAATTTTTTTCAGACACTGGCCAGAAGAAGACCCCAGACAAGAAAGATGGGCGACGAATGTCTTTTCAAAAGCCTAAAGGGACTATTGAATATTCTGTAAGTTACTGCTTTATTGTTAGAATGTCATTGCATAGCAAATGCAGACTTAAAGTTTCATTACAAAATATAAGCAAAACAGTAATGTGCATTACCTTTAATCTTAGAATTCTGTGTATCTGATAGCTTATTTTGACAGAAATTAAATCTGAAATTAGCTGGTAGTACTTGAGTAATGCTTTTTTTTATTTGGCTTTTTCTTTAAGTTACTTTTTTTTTTTCCCTCAAAAAAACCAAGCTAATCAATCTGTTGACTAGTTCATCTTTAGGTAACTAGTTAGAAATAGTAAATAACATTAATTATAAAATCATGTGCAAATTCCCTGCTTTCAGCATTATTAATAAACTTGACATCAAGAGAAATAACAGAATGAAATTGGGGGGGAAGCTATATCTTGATACTGACCTTCTGGTATTCTCTAATTTTCATAAATCTATACCTTTTACTGTACAGTTCTGTTTCTGCAGCAGTATCTGAAAATAGAGCCTTTCTCTGCCTGTTCTGTTCTTGAAATGACCCTCAAACTGTGCTGCAGTCAGCTTTTCAGATTTGTGGTTACTAAGGGAAACTGAAGTGAGAAGTATCTGTCTTGTGTTATATACTGGAAATATAATTAAGCCTATAAATAATGCTTATAGGGTTGACATTAAAATAGGGAAAGTCTGTCACAGTTATCTTTGAATGCTTTTGAAGTCAGACATGATAAAATAAAAAAGAGAACTTCTTTATAAAAAGTCTTTACTTGATCTCTTGGTGTTATCTTATTCCAAGAACAACAGAAATGGGGGAGACTTAACTCTTAATGTTACACTAAGCCAAGCTGTGATATGGCTTAACTACTGACAAGGCTGTGATAGTCATTTGGAGAGGGACAGAGGATGTGTGTATTGGAGCGAGAAGCACTTCATTAGTGTGGCTTGTATTGGGAATTTGAATATCATTCTAGCCTATACTAAAGACTTCCTTGAAGTTGAGATTCAGAAAAGAAATTTCTTCTGCTTAAGTTCTAGCAGCTGAAGAATGTGTAAATGTGACTGTTGTTTCTATTACATTAACCCCATTTTGTCTGAAATAATTGGAAAAAATGTTCAGGTGTAACTCTAAAACTGGGGTTCCTCTTCAGTCATTAAATCCCTTAACTTGGTCTCTTGCCACCATGTGCATGCACTTACCTTGGTATGTAAGATTCCAGGCAAAGCTAAAGCACCAAGCTTTTTTTAAATTCATATGTTTGTGTCAAGTTGTCATGTACTTCTGGAGGTTTTTGTGTTCCAGTAGGTGGGGTTTTATTTGCAAAAATAACTTTCTTAATACATACTGAAATATGGATCATTTCCTTGTGAGTCAAAAAGACAATTCACAAGAATCAAAGACTTCTTGTCTTGCAACTTGGTCCAGCTTCTAAAGGAGCCTCTTGTGTGTATGGAACATGGCGCATTTCAGCTTCACAAATGCAGTATTCTGTCTGGTCTTGCTGTATCTCTCACTTGTAAAGTACTTAAGAACATTAAGTTTTCAGAGCTTTTGGTTATGTGTTGTGCATGTATGTCTTAATAAAAATACATAGATCTAACCTTTAGTGAACCATATATTCACTGTATGTATGAGAGGTCTGCGAACTATTGTGATAATTTGCTGCTGTTATTATTTATGACTTTATACCATGTGGAGAGATGAACTTAAGTCTGGTTTCTGCCTTCATCCTCCTGCCTCTCAAAGCAACAACACAGACACGCATACACACACACACACACACACGCGCGCATGTATTTATATGTCTGCATGTGTTGCTGCTTTGGGAAGTAGTAGAAGGACGAAGGCAGAAACTAGACGCCCCCCCCCAATATTGTTGAAAAGTTAGTGGAGTTTTTTTGTGTTTTTTTAATAATAACTTAATGTGTTAGTTTTTCCAGTGGCTACATGGTTTTAGAAGGGAAGGGCTTATTTGTATTCCTGAAGTTTAGAGTAAGATAGAATCTCACTGATGCCAACTATGGGGTTTTAAGGTGAAATACACTTCCCACCAGAATTTTTCAAAAAAGAACATCATTACTTTGGGGACAAATAAACAATAAAATATATTTTCTCTTTAAAGATAAAGCCAGAAGGCAGTTAATGTTAAAGATTTTAATCTGAAATTCCCAAAGCATAAAAACTCGGAACTACTGTTCGGTATGTAGCACCAGCGAGAAGCTGTCAACAGATGTGGTACTAAGTGAAGGAAGCAAGTCCTAAGCTTACCCAGGCTAGTAGGTTTAAAAGAATGTCACTAAGTTAATTTTCAGTGACTGCCTCTAAAGGATAGAGAAAACTAGTTTATTTTTACTATTATTGCTTAGTCAGTGAACAGATTTTTTTTTAAGTTAATACAGTTTCTCTTCTTCTGAATGTCAGTCAACAGATTAGATGCGAATTAATATTATCTGTTATTTCAGAATTCACAGTTGGTTCTCCAAGCCAATTGTTTTCCCCTTCTGCACACAGCTGATGCATGTGAACAGGCTCTAAGGACCAACAGAATAGATGGTTTAGGTCAATTATTGTTACTAGCTAGAACTTAGTCCTTTATATGTTGTGAAAATAGCATTTTTTCCATTGCTTATTTGACATCATTATATTACCATTGTATTAGACCTGTTTTGTGTTACATGTTGTACAAACACAACAATGTCTGCCTACAGGTGTTAGAAGAGCCAACTACACATAAATAAAGGAGCAGACAGTGTTGGCCACTGTTCACCAATGATAATAGCATGGTAGCAGTTGCATTCAGCAAAAGCCTTTTAACCCCTCTTCCTTTTCAGGAGAAAAAGGAAATAATTGTGATTATTTACAGATAGGTTTGGTTTTTTTCCTCAAGTGCAATAGACTAGACAGGAAAAAGCAGGGTTTGTTGGGGAAAAAAAAATTACAAGTGAGCAACGGAGGGAGATGATCTAGTTTATCTCTGGAGGCTCCATTGTAAGAATTCCCTTCCCCTGCCCCGCTCCCTCCCCTTTAACTCTGAGGATCAAAGGCTGTGCTCTTCTCCTGAAGTAGCAGGTAAGCACTGTAACACAGTCTTTTCTCCAGATCATAAGAAGAGCTGATATTAATTAATGAAGGTCACACAAGCCTGTAGTACCAGGGTCTTAAGACTGAGTTTTAAGCCAGACTCCTCAGTGTTGAACTGCCGGTCTTCCTGCATGCGGTCTTCCTCAGTTATCTAGTGGTAAGTCCAACATCCGGAGACTGGGTCTTGACTCTTCTTTGGTTAGAAACCAGTTAGATAAGTATACTGAGAACAAAACTACAGGGGCTTCTGAAGTCAGCTGCTTAAGGTAAAGCAAGGAGGAATTTGTGATCCTTTCTTAGCTCAAGGGGCGTGGGTGGCAAGTGTTGTGAAACAGGTGAAAGTTCGCTAGAATTTGAACTCACATGAATAATTGGAATTCCTTGTTGTAATGACTTGCTGAACATGTTTATTTTGAGAGTAGATAAATGGTGAGTGTCTGCTAGTATCTTTCTACGAGTAACTGTGGATTTCACTTTCAAACCTAGGGTAGCTTGGGTAGAGAGTGCTAAAGGTTCTCTTTTCTGGTGCAGCTAGTTTTATTGCCATTGTAAGCCTTTACATGCTGTTTAGACTACTACACACTTAGCAGTTTTTGCTTTTTAATTCATGCCTCCATTTCAAAGCCAGGGATTGTGTTCTTGTCTGACTGTCACTTTTCTTTGAACATGCCACTGTCATAGTCTCTTTCCCAATTTGGGGGAATTTAGAAAATGTGGATCATAATGATGCCATATTACTTTATCTGTTTTATCTTTTGCCTAGTTTTAATATTATTTTTTGTGTTGCTTTTATGATATTTACAAGTTCTGTTCTCCTGAAATATTACGGAAATTAGACCTATTAACAATTAGTTAATATAGTCATAATCTGTTATTTCTAAAGGCTTGGGTACAGCACCAAAGTTGTTGTTGTGTCGTCTTCTCCCCTTTGACCTCACCCGTCCTTCTAGTCCTCCCATTTCTTTAATTTTCTTAGTTCCTTTTAATACTCTTAAACCATTGTTTTCTTTTCCGGTTCTTGGACAACTAGTCTTGAAATACTCTGATTTGTATGTATTCAGCGTATAATTTTGAATGAAGACTGACTGAACTCCAATTGTTGAGATGCAATGATAATTAAGTTCATTAAAATATCAGTAGAGAATTTGGTTTTAAATAAGGTTTTAAAATAACTTTGCCAGCTGCTAAACTGACAGAAATGAAGGCAGTTTGAACCATAGGCAGTGGTGACTCCAAAGCTATTTGTCTACTGGTGCGCACAGCATACCTGGCAAACATGGGTATATATAATAGCGCTCCCTAAGTGAAAAAGGGGTAATGGGATCTACCTCTGCTCAAATGGGGATACAATGATTTGAAGAGTGTTTGATTTGGGATTTTATTGGAAAAGGAATATGGAAGGTGTGGCTCTTTTTGTATCTAGTCATATCTGTAAAAAACGATTTTAGCTAACTTAGAATTTTAGACTTACTTGTATACATATGTAAGTGACTACATAAGGTAGAAATAACTAGGTAGTAAGGCCTTACATGTCTTATCTCTACATGAGACAGTTGATAACTAGAAGCTCTTGCTACTGAGTATAGGAAAGCTACTTATAGTTTAAGAAGCTCTTTTTCAACAGAAGTTTGTGCGCATTAAGTTTAATGCAGTCCTGACTAAGTGATTCTTGTTTTCTTTTTACGATTTCATTAATCGGTACCTTGAATCTTTACACTCAAGTCAGTATACTGAAGGAAGCAAAGCCAGTGCATGATATGTATTGAACCACTTCAAAGCACCAGCTGGCCTACTCAAGTCTGTTTCAGATTGTTTCAGGGAATAAAATAGCGTTGTCACATATCTGGTGGTTGTTTTTCAGAGCTTTACTTGTATTTGAACAGATCTTGCCATTCTGTTAAAATCATGAAACAATGTAATAACTGTTCATCATTCCTCTCTCTTCTCAAAAGCGGAAATTGTCCCATGAAGATTCAGCATAGTACTTCAATATCCAAATATTTATATAAAATTCTTAATATTCAGAATAGCATTTAAATAGCTACACGCATAATATATAGAAAGTTTGTTTCCTGGGAGAGAAGGAATGACTTTTTGACCTCTCTTCCAGTATTGAATTGATGGGGAAAAAATGACTGGAAAAGCTGGGGGGTGGTCGTGGTATGTGGTGGCATGTTTTTTCTTTGTTAGTTCTTAAACTATACTTTTCTACGAAGTTATTCTTTCAGCTTTTGGCTGTTCAGATTCTATTTTTTTGAAATTGTAGAAAGCCCGAGAATTGGAAAATAGGCCTTTGAATATAGGGAGATACTTCAGGAAGTCTTTATTACATGAACAGCTTCTTTGTTTTAAGAAGGTATCACTGCTGGTCTCTGAAATCCCATGTAGTGTGGAGATTTGCCTGTACAAACTTTACAGCCAAATAGGAAAAGGAAGCTTATATTTGCCATTGTTGTGTTCATGATTTGTGAGATAAACCCTTTAGTTGCCAAGAGATCTCACCAGATGGTTTTATTTCTGAAGGCTGAAAAGAGTGAATGCACTCTTAAAGGGCTTAAGTTTTGTGGGTTTTAATTGAATGCTTTCATTTTCTTTTATATCATAAGTTAGTCTGAAATCTCAAATATTTCAGTCGTAAGTGATACCTAAGGAATATCTACCTAGCAACTAACCGTTGTTCTCCAACACTTATGTGAGAGCAAACTTTTGAATTAGGCAGAACTTTTGAATCTCACTTTATAGTTTGTTTTAGCAAACCTTCTGTATTATGTAGAGCTTCTGATGGAAACACTACTGTTATTTGATTTGGTTGTCAGTTTTTTTATCGTCTATGGAACAAGTACACATCTGGTCAGGTTAGGATCCTGGTTTGATTTCTGCTTTAGAACCAATTAAAAGTGGCAAACAAGAATATTCTTATTTTTTGCATATCTCTGTGATCATACAGTACTGAAATACTGAGAGGTAGTACTGTTTCGTTTTACAGTTTTGTTTTTCAGTCTTTCATACCTGAAATACCAGTAAAGAGAGATTTTTGCTGCTTTGTTTAGCTTAATGGCTTACTATATAGAGAATTGTCATAATAGAATTAGAAACTTATCTAAAAAAAGCTGATTGCCATTTCTTTGGCAATAGCATCTTTTTTTCTTTAATCTAGGCTGACAAATGTACCTTTACAAAATGGTAACGAATTCTGTATGTAAAGGAGTTCTTTAACTCTTACTTGTGAACCTTAATTACATTAGTATCCCAAACCACCCTCTGTTTTTATCTGTTGAACTGTAACAGCCTTCAAAGTACATTATATTTGTAGCACTTTTTCTTCAGGACAACCCACTTCTGTATTTAAAGGATACAGTTTGTTTCTCTGTATCTGTCAGTTATACTTTTTTATTCCTGTGCTGTCAACATGTGTTCGTAACATGACATACTTTGAAAAAAGTTAATGAAAAGAAGGTGTTTCTTTTCCTAAAATCTTTTGGGGCTAGTGTTCTGTTCAGTGTTATGTTTTGGAACATTTAAGTGGGAATGCATTTTGAAGAGCAATTATTTAACTTTTTATATACTATTTTTGCTTTTGCAGCCAATAGCAACTCTGTTTGCCAGCTATTCTCACAATGCAAATAAAATGTATTGAAATATTAAATATTTAATCACCCAATATTAGCTAACACTATAACCTGTAGATACATTTTCTTCCACTCTGGAAAATGTTTGCTGCTTCTGTAAAGAATGGATATGCCTCGTTGCATTCTACTGACAGCAAAACATATAATGCTTATTAGTTACATGGAATATACTAATTATTCTGGAACAATCCACAATAGAGTACGGTGGGAAGCAGGCTAGCCCAATGTATGTTTTAATACTGACCTCCACTGCAGTACAGCTACTGAAATAGAGCGGTTTAGCCTTTCGTTTCCAAATGCTGCTTTTTTCTGTGTGACTGTGTAAGGTCAAGTCTACTCTCAGAGCAAGCAGTACCAAAAGCTATAAAAACATGCGTGCTCCGAGACTTTTCCTTCCCTCCCCTCACTCTACCCTCAATTTTTTTTTCTGCCCTCGTTCAATTGCTCAAGTGGAAGTAAAGGATATCTACCTTTAAGTCTAGCAACAGTTGACAAGGCATACAAGACATGGCGCTCCCACATTTTCGTTAAGGAAGTGAGTGAAGAGCAGAAGACACCTAGTGGGTGTGCATTCATGTCCAGTAATGATGTCCACTGGCTTTCTCAAAACAGTTATGCGTAAAACATACACTATGAAGAAAAACGTGGTTTTGTCTTTCACATAGTGGGAAGGCAGGTGTCCTTATATGGGGTTGCAATAGGCTAATATTTAGGGGGTAGGTATGTTTTGGGGGGGTTGTGTTTGGGTTTGTTAGTTTTTTTTTTTCTTTTTGAGGCAATCATAAGATATGAAGACTTAAAGTTCATCAAAATCTCAGTAAATCTACACGTGATAAAATTTGTAAGCCACTATTTGAACTAACTGCTTACAGGTTTGTTTTTCTTTTTCTTTTTTTCCCAATTGATACAGGTGGAATCAAGAGATACTTTAAACAGTATTGCCTTGAAATTTGATACAACACCCAATGAACTGGTTCAATTAAATAAGCTTTTCTCCAGAGCAGTCGTTCCTGGACAGGTACTATTACACTATATGCGTCACTTGTACAACAAAGACCTTTTTCTCTGTATTTCTCATGTCTACCAGAGAAACTGTTAAAGTGCTTCTCTTACTGGTTTTCCTATTGGCTTTGTAAAAGAGTTTTTCATTTTTCTGTAGTTTGTGAATTCCTTGTGCTTATTAAATAACTGCCTAAAAAGGGAACATGTAATGAAGCTACCTGTCTCTCTTAAATAAGATCAGAGGATTTTTAAAACTAAATATACTTAATGGCATAATAACTTGTACTTTGGTACAAGCTAAATTGTTACTTTGCAAATATAGCAGGCTGTTTACCAACTCTAGCTCAGAAGACAAATTCAGGGTACAGCTTACAAACAACATTCCTGACTGCATATTACTGCCTGCAATTCTATTTTAATAAATTGAATAATGTTTCTATTCCACTCTGAAAACTTTCTGTCTTTACCAGCAGTGTATGAACTATCATTCACTTCTTATAGGTTACTATTGCTAACATATTTTTCTCCCCTTTTTTTGCCTTCACTTTCCACTTCTCTTTGAAAGCCAGGCCTGGAAACAAGTGATAGGTCAGCTACGGTATTAACCATTGCCTATTTGGTATTAGCCCTGTGTTTGAAAAAGATTTGGTGTTTATTTCTGATTGCTGCAAAACTTTGTCTAGGTAGCTTGAATGCTTACCATGGTCAAAATAATGTATTTAAGGAGTGAATAACTTCAGTTGATTTTTTTTTTTTTTTTTTTTTTTTTTAATATTCAGTGCTAAGAGCTATGTCTGTGAACTTGTTCCCCAGCCTGTTTCTTGGTTGCTCAAATAGTAGAGTAATAGCAAGAGAAATAATGGGGCAGGTCTTCCTTGGACACTGTATTAGGTGTTTCTGGCATGCTGTATACTTTTAATGCTTTCTATCTGAACTTCTTCCTCAATTATTATGACTAAAAATCAATGTTATCTCAAGATAGCATTTAAAAACTTTAAAAGCTGAAATTAAGTAGTACTTTGTGTGGTATTGTTTATTCCCTCAACTCATCTGTTTACAT
>NW_009197664.1:15280-15969 GCF_000690835.1 Fulmarus glacialis | reverse complement strand
GCAGGAATGATTTTGTATAGCTTATTTTGAGAAAGCATAGCAAATATACCTGAACTGGTGGGAAATCTAAAGTAAACCTGAAAGTATAACTTCTAACTACATTATATCTTCTTTATAGATTTTGTATGTTCCCGACCCAGACTACATTTCTAGTGTGGACAGCTCCCCCTCTCTAAGTCCTATAAGTCCCCTATCACCTACATCTTCCGAAGCAGAGCTTGACAAGGCTGCAGTAAATGTAGGTATACCTGTTGTCCTTGAAAGTAATTTTCCCTTACAAGATAAATGTTACAGCTGCTATGCTTTCTTCTTAAACTATTGTTTTGTTTTGGGGAGAAAGTACTTTACAACACTTAAAGTTGAAAAGTAAAATAGTACCTTTTAAAAAGTAAATACAAGCTTTTAATCTTTGTAAATGACAGTTTTCTATGTGAAAACTGATTTTAAGGCAAGTTATTTGTAGCAAAATACTATCGTTGCACACTGAAATCTTAAATACTAGTTTCTGTTGCATTTCTGTATTTGTTACCTTTCAGAACTAGTTAAACATTTGTCTCTAATCTTATTAATAGTTTTTGTAGCAATGATACGTTGGCAAGAATACTCAAGTAGCTAAAAGGTTGTCCTGGTTTCGGCTGGGATAGAGTTCATTTTCTTTGTAGTAGCTGCTATAGTGCTGTGTTTTGGAT
>NW_009197664.1:0-15229 GCF_000690835.1 Fulmarus glacialis | reverse complement strand
AAAGCGTCAATGTCTTTGCCTGCTTCTCACCCCACCACACCAGCAAGTAGGCTGGGAGTGCCCAAGAAGTTGGGAGGGGACATGGCTGGAGCAGCTGACCCCAACTGACCAAAGGGATATTCTGTACCATATGACATCATGCTCAGTATCTAAACTAGGGAAAAGCTGGCTGGGGGTCCACTGCTCGGGAACTGGCTGGACATCGGTCAGCGGGTGGTGGGCAATTGCATTGTGCATCACTTGTTTTGTGTATTCTTTAGTCATTATTATTATTTTCCCTTTCTTTTCTGTCCTATTAAATTGTCTTTATCTAAACTCACCAGTTGTTTTTTTTTTTATTCTCTCCCCCATCCCACTTGGGGGGAGTGAGCGAACGGCTGTGTGGTGTTTAGCTGCCTGCTGCTCCCCCCGCTCCCTGAAGAGGTGCAGGAGGGGGTTCTCTAGTTTCATTTAGCAAAACGAAGTAAAGAAAAAAGAGTCTGTTTCAGTGAAGGGCTAATACAGAGTTGATCATAGCTGACTTCTACTCAGTATTTTTACCTTTGTAGACTTTCAAATACTAAAATTGTTTAGCCATCAAAGCTGCTCTGTAATTCAGCTCAAATGTAGAGTTTTGGCTAGGAGCTAGCTTTGTAAAAGCATGTCTTTCCAGGAACACTGGTTTGCTGTCAACAGAATTCCATGGGGAGAACTCTGACCAGGAAGATGCAGTATTGGAGCCTAAGCTTCTCTGCAATTTATGCAATTATGACATTAGTCAGATGTTTCTTAATATGTCACTACTATTCTTTTCCCAGTTATTATCTTTTCTCTCAAATAACAAATTTTCTTGAAAGCACTTCTTAGATAGTGCTCAGTTAAGCTGTCATATGTCTACTCCAGAATTCCATGTGCTCAAAGTTGAGGAAGGTTTGAGACTTTAAGCATTTATTTATTTATTTGCTTGCATGACTTGGTCCAGAGAAGTTTAAATAAAAAGGTATTGCTTTATTGCTGAGTAGGTTCCCAAGCTGCATTACAAAGGCTGTGATGACCCTTCTATTGAAAATTACTATTTGCTTTTGCTGTTACACCTTTACTCTGATGTAATATGTCTGTTTCTTGGGGTGTCTGCTGTCATTTGTGCTGAATATTTCTTTTATGTTTTATGGCAAACTGAATGTATTGTAGCACAGTAAATAGACTAGTCTGCAAGAATACATTCTTCTCTATCAGCCTCAGAATGACTGTGAATGCTAGGATAGGCCTACCCATATAGCATATGTCATGAGAAGTTGCTCAAGGGGAAATTGTTAGTTTTACTGCTAGAAATCAGAGCTCTTCCTAAAATGCACTAGGTCCCATGTCAGAAACATACCTTATTCTCGCTTTTGTGGATTATTTTGTTTGTGCTTGTTTGCATATAGTAGTTAAGGAGGCTTAATAGTGTAACCATACCTGTAACTTATTTAAAACTTTTTTATTGACTATATGCACATAGCAGAGAGGAAAAAAAGCTTGAAAGTGTAGAAGAAACAAAGTAGATTAAAATACTTTAAAAGTTAAAATCCTCTTATGCAAAAGGTTGTTTATTGTAGGCAGTTCTATGTTAGCAACAATTTGAGTGTTAAATTTCATTTAACTGACACTTACTGTATTGTTGCAGAACTATTTTGTGTATCTCATTACATGTCGTGGATCACTGCAAGCAGTTCTTAAATGCTTCAGGCAAAGTCAAACAAATGAGCAATGTAACAATATACAATAGTGTTTATGGAAGTTTCTGAGGTCTTTCGAAGTACATATAAGGAGGGAAGGGATATTTCTAGATACAGTTTGTCAAAAGAAAGCAAAAACAGAGCTCACTTGCACTTGTCATTGTGGACTCTGTGTGTGTGTGTCTGTGTGGCGTTGTTTTTCAAATGGTTTCTCCAGCAACACAAAAAGCACGCAACTTCTCTTTGAACAGTTAAGGCTGGAGGATTTTGTTCTTCATTATAGCATCTGTTTTCCATGTTTCTTCTCTCTTTGCTGATTGCTCTCTTTACAAATGAGAGGAATACTAGCATACATACTCTAATGCGCTGTATTGGTGTCTGTCGTCTTTGACTTTACTCCAGTTTTGACTCCAGATTTGCAGTTTAAGTTTAAGCACATTTCAAGGTAAAGAGGATATGTTACTCTGCCTGTATAATGTAAAGAGGTCTTCTCTCTGTGCTATGGTCATTGAAATCGATGACTTCTTGCTAGAAATTGAATAAGATGATTAACCAACATCTGAACCTCTGTTGAGGCAAAATATAAACTATGATATGCTCTGTTCTTTTGCTTCTGTTTTCTCAAACGTTGGAGTAGCTTGACACAACCATGTGGCTAAATACAAACCAGCATGTGGCTAATATAAGACCTGCATAACCCTGTTAAGTTTTTTTTTTACATTGCTATACTTAAGTTAAGATTTCAGTGTGTATTTCAATAAGTTTGTTAGTGTCAGTATGTATGTAAGCTCAGCTTAGATTTGTAAGCCTTTCTTATGCTGCTGGGTTTTGTGAAGGATTTCTTCATTCAGCAGTCTGATGCACATATCTGAGAAGATTCAATAAGCTTTACTACCTATAAAACTTAAAATCCACTTCAAAATAATATGTAGTGACAAGGGTGTCGTCATTAAATTTGAAAGTCTGCCACCAGTATTATTCCTGTTTCTATGTTGCGCAACAATATGAATGAGGAATAGCTGGATTATTCACAGTGGACTTGGATATCAGCTGGGGACTCTTGCAACCACTTGCTAAGTTATATGCGTTACAAAGGTGACCACATAATTTTTAGGAGAAAGGCATATATAGAAGAACTCATCTCCAGGAAGTTTGTTTTTTAATTATATCTTCATTATTTTTTTCAGCAAAATTCAGTTCAGTGTTCTATAAGTTGTTTTCGTTTTTTATTTGCTTTCTAACTAAAATTGAAAGATGCAGGCAAAGGCTAAATTAGTGCCAGAAAGATGAGGAACTGAAAACAATTATGTTCCTGGATATGATTAAAGGCATTTAGCTGCAATCTGTACTAGTGAATAGAACTGAACAGAAAAGCAGAAAACCAAAGGGAACATAGAAGTTCACATTTTTATAAATAGTAATATTATATTAGTAACTAAAAATAACAATTATGTATGAAATGGAAGTTTTTAAATGCTGGTTAAGCTCCAAAACAGGGTTGTTGTTACTCTAAAACAGGCTTTGGCACAATCTGTCTACTATACATGTAGCTTTTATTTGAAAATAATTTTTTCACTCTCTGTCCTGTCCCTGGTAGGGTTCTGTGTTCACTAGTTTGTTGGATATACTGTTAGACGGCAAGATAAATAGCTCTTCCTGTATTTGCCCAGGGTAGTCATGAAGGAAATCCTCTGGAAGTTATATCCAGGTATGCGAAAGACAAAGATAGTTGGGAACAGCGAGAGTGAATTTACTAAGGGCTTGTCATGCCTGACCAAAGTGATTGCTTTCTGTGATGAGATGACTGGCTCAGCAGACGAGGGAAGAGCAGTGCATGTTACTTACCTTGACATGAGGCAGGCCCTTGACACTGTCCCAGAGCAGCCTTGTTACAAGAAATGTGACTGAATGGGTGGACTACAAGATAGGCTGGAAAAATTGGCAGGATCTTTGGGCTCAAAGCGATTCAGCGTTTGTGTGTGTGGTTGGTCATTTTTTGTTGTTTGTTTTCTGTAGTGGTGGACAGTTAGGAATCCTTGAGGGTCCCTACTGAGGCTAATATTGTTTATAGTCTGCCCATCAGTGACCTGAATGGTGGGACAGAGGACAGAATGCACTGTCAGCAAGTTTGGGGACGGGAGGCAGCAAAAATTAGGGAAAGTGATCAATACACTGGAGGAAGGGACAAGGGCTGCTCATCAGAGGGACATCAAGAGTCTGGTGAGATGAAGTAACAGAAACCTCATGAAGTTCAACAACAGTTAAGACCTGCCTGACAAAAAGAGCCCTATGTGGCAGTACAGGATGAGGGTTGGCTAGCTACATAGCAGTTTTGCAGAAGAAGGCTAAGGGCCAAGGAGAGGTTGAGGCTAGTGTCCTGGTGGACATGTTGAACAATGTCCACTTGTGATGGTGAGGGCTTATCACATGTCAGGTGGGGGATGAATACCAACAGGTTAAGGAAAGTGATTATTCTGCTCTTTGGGGGGCTTGTGAAGCTGCACTTGCAGTGTTGTGTCCACTTCTGGCACCTCCAGTACAAGACATGCTGGAGAGAGTCCAGTGGAGGGCCATTAACATGATCAGGGGATGGAAACACGAGGCACAAGGATTGGCTGGGGGAGCTGGGTTTGTTTAGTCTGGAGAAGAAGATACTAACGGACAACCTGATTTCTGTGTTGTGCTCCCTAGTAGACGTGTTAGAGGGAGAAGAAGAAGAGTCAGGGTCTTCAGGGGTTCATAGTAAAATGATGGGCAGCAACAGCTGCAAGTTGCTGCACAAGAGGTCCTGTTAAATAAGAGGAAAATATTTTTCACAATGAGGATGATTAAACACTGGAGGAGATTTCTTGGAAAGGCAGTAGAATCTCCAGCCTTGAAGACTTAAACTCAACTGGAAAGGCCATGAGCCACCTGACCTAATGTAGGCTTAGGCCTGCTTTGAACGCAGGGTTGGACTAGCTGACCTTCAGAGCGTCCTTCCAACATACAGTAGTGTATAATATTGTAGGATAACAAAAGACATTTAATAGGACTTTTGTTGAAGTTGGAAAATAATCCTTTCTGCTAACTTCTCAAATTTTGCATGTGACAGTATGTGGATAGTTTCCTTATGTGAGTTCTGATCATCATTTTGTTTATTTCCAGGTTGATTCTGAGTATCTTTGCCCACTAGCATTTCTTATTGTGGGCTGGTTAAGCTGTGGTTGATTAGTTATATACACTGTCAGATCAAAGCAGTCCTTTAAACTGCAGTGGATTTGGAACCTATTTTTACATTTGCTTTTATGTCAAAGAAAAAGAACAAAAATTACGGAACAGAAGATCTTTTAAAGTTAATATTAAAAAAGGCAGGTTGCTAAGTTGTTTTTTTTAATATTCCCTTTTAGGATCCAGATGGAGTCCAACGGAAAGAGTCAGCTGCTTCACCAGCACATGTGTCTGTTCGTCCTACAAGAGTGGTATCATCCACCTCCGAAGAGGAGGAAGCATTTACAGAGAAATTTCTAAAAATTAATTGCAAGTACATCACTAATGGCAAGGTACTTAAACATTCAGGTTTTACTGTTACTGTATGGGATGTAAAAATGAAGTACATTTAAACCATTAACATACAGTAAAATTTAGTTACTGATAGTAGGTGGATCAGCTTATATACATATGTATGTGTGTATATATATTCATTTTTTTTGCTCTGTTTCCTTTGGATTCCCAGACCACTTGTTTCTTAGATGTGATGCAAGCAGTTAATATGCGATTAACCTGTGATGGACTTTCCCCATACTGTTAAGTGATTCTGTTATGTTGAGGGCATGAGGTCTGTTTGTTCCCTGTGTTAGTATCTCTCATAAGTAATTCTGTTTACTTACAGTGGAGAAGAACATGCCTTAAACTATAGTTGGGTAGCTTCACTTCCGATTTCCTAGAGCAGAACAGTGCGAGCAGAATTAACCGCTGAGTCAGTAAACAAACACTTCTGTATTGGGTATAGTATAGTAGAAATCTTGATTATTCCTTGAAGCAGTAGTTAGTGCCACTTAATTAACTTCCATTCAGCTTGTAGGCGCAAAAGTCTTGTGCAGATTTTCAGGGACTGAGATCATGTCAAAAGACTTTACCTCAGAACACTTTAGGAAAAAAGAAAAATTTATTGCTCTCCCACCCCACAGAAAAATGACTATTAGATATTTTAATCATGAAAAATCATGCCTTCACTCAAGCTGAATGAATGTAAAGAAACTCAATGTACTTGTAGTACTTCCTCCTTCACCTGAAGTTTGCGTATGTATATACAAATAGTGCTGATTCTGTGTTGCTCAGCAATAGGTTTGCAGATAAATTACACTAATGGTAAACAGATTAATGAGAATCTCCTAAAACTGCATATCTTTTTTTTTTTTTGCTGGTGGAAAGGATTGCAGATCTATGTATATCTAGACTTGAAGTCTTTTGACAGTACATGTATATTGGCAAAAGCCAATTGTTAGAAGTTGGTAAGACAAGTACTGGAAAAGCTTTGTTTGTTACTTTGTTCTACTTTGCAGTTAATTTGCTTCACTCCTTGCATTCTGTCCCTAGGTGACTTTTTTTAGGTTGATCCTAGACAAATCATTACTTCTCGGTTTTAAGTGCTCTGATGTGGAGGAATTGAGAACTGAGAGCCTCTGGTAGAAATTGGCTGTACTGGAAAAATATAATCTAGGGTTAAAATTTACAGCATATTATTTATGTGCTGTAATTCCTCGTCAGAATATTATGGGGAGTGTTCACAGCATGTGTCGTGACTTGCATCTTTACAGCCTATTTTCTAAGAGTTTCAAGGAGAATTCTGTTTCTAAAGAGTTTTATAATCCACTGCAATATCAGTCCATACTTGGAGAGGTGGGTGGGGAGAGAAATGAATGCTAACTTGCTCACATTTGAGTGCCATTTCATAAGTTTAGCATGTAATTTAGCCTTTGTGTCCCATGTCATAGGAATGTCCTCTGGCATGTCGTCTTATCCTCTCCTTGATATGTTTCCTGATGATGCAGGGAGAAGTCTTCAGATGTTTTCTGGAGAAAGCTTAAAAGAGTCATCTTCTGTTTCCCACTCTGGAAGTGATTTTGAAGCTCATTGTTAACTTTTATAGGGCTTCAGATGTGAAGTCTCAGTTGTCACTGTCACTGATGCTCATAAACTAAAATCTGGTGAAAGCCTCTTTTCCAATGTGTTTTATTTCACATATGTGAAAGGGCTTGCATTAAGATAAGAGTCTCATTTCTCACTTTTCAAGACTGCTTATTCTGTATGTGTTTGGAGTTGGTTTTAGTCACACCTGTGACTTCCTGGACAGGCAGGAATTCTCTGAGATGCAGTGGCTGGAACATGGAAACATTTGCTCTGTTATAATATTTGCTCTCTGTTACCTGGTTATGGCTACTGTTAGAGGCCGGGTGGTGGGCACAGTTAGAAACAGGGTGGTATGGATGTGCCACATCCTGGTCAGACAATAAATCAGTGTAGCCAGTGTGCTGCAGAGTCACACCTTAACTCACTGTTTATTGTGTATGTAGGCATGCTTTTTCTTGCAGCCACACTGTTTGCTTTTTTTGTAGAAAAGTATGCTGCTCTGGTTTTTCATTCTTTGCACTGTTTGGAGTCAGAAAAAGGTACCTTAAATAGTCTGCTTGATTGAAACTGAAACTAATAGAGGAGCTTTGAAATTCTTTGTTCTTTCTTATGCTTGCTAGTTTACTTGCCTTGTTTTGAAAAGTAGTAGGTAAAGGAAAATTACTAATACTAAGGCTTAAAAAAAAACCCAAAACCACCTGGCAATATGGGCACAAAAAAAAAGCACAAACACATTGTTCATGAAATGAAAAAGAGGACACTGACGAGGTACAAGACTTCTACAAGAAACAAATAAAACTAAATTGTTACCTTTACGATAAAAGCTTCGTAAGTCATGAATTACAGTTTTTGTTCTACCTTGTGTGTTCAAGAACCTAGTGGAATTATTTAGAGGTAACTTGAAAACTGCTTGCCAGAAGTCCTCTCAAACCTTCTTAAAAGTGTGTTTTACTGAACTGCCTAATTGTAATGTTTGGGCTCACCAATGTCATAACGTTTGGCTCTAATTCTCCCTTTATCATGATTGTTCAAATTTCTATCTTAGATATTGTATAGGATTTAGAGCTCCCACTTCCTGAGGTTTAAGAACTTTAATGGAAAGAAGTTAAAACCAATTCAGAATTGAATATCTACATGCAGGTGCAGTTTAATCTACTTTCAATATGCGTGGTTTTGCTTATCTGGATTAGTATTTTCTCGACCAGCTTTAAGACTGAACGGATCTATTTTTAATAACTTAGTGTGTCCGCATGGTTTTCAGTAAAAAGTGGTTCAGCATTTCTCCTTGAGGCTGTTAAATCTGAACTTTACCCAAACAGAAATTCACTTCATGTCTTTAAAATCTGTTTTACATACAGGAAACTCAAGTTCTACAGGTGGTATTTTGGGGAGTTTTGTTCAAGAACCAGAACTTCCTGTAACAATATAATGTTGAACTACTTAGTAGCTATATGCAGAGTCTAATTTTTATTTCAGTTTCATTGACAGAGTTTTTTATACTTTTTTCCTCAACAACTAGTTAGAAATATGTACCAAGAGAAAAAAGTCACTGGTTATTTGGTGGAAGATGTCCTAAAAAACTGTTTCCCACCATCCTCTATCAGTAATTGAGCTGCTTATAGACTTTTTCTTTTTTGTTTTTTTTTTCTTTTTTTTCCCAGGAGTAGAAAATTAGGATATTAGAGCAAATGCTGGCAGTATACTGGAGTCATGTAGGAGTTCGTAGTGTATATGCCATTGCCCAATCTTTTTGCTTATGCTCGTGCTCTGATTTGCTGATCTATCTCTTTAGCTGCATTATTGGTACAAATGATTTTTTGAAAATATTTTGAAAATTGAATTTGTATAAAATAAAGTCAAATAGATGTTTCTAGAATGTTCGACAAATATTTGATTACCATCGAAAGGATCTGTGCTGAAGACACAGCATGACAGAGCATGACCACAAAGGAGAAGCTGGGCTCATCTCCCTGTGTTAATATGGGTAGGTGAGGGCATAGGAAGGGCTTTACTTAGTAAGTAAACCCCCATGCTATGCTTTACTCTGAAGAATATATTCACACTGAAAATTTTTTCAGCAGCTCAGCCAGGCCAGAGAGGGAGCTTTGGAATTTTCTCCCTGCTCCAAAAGCAAGGAACCAAGAAGATTATATGGGGAGCAGACTTTAGGCTATCAGTCTTCTTCAGTGCTTGTAAGATAGCAGGGGAGGTTAGGTTATCGAAAATAAGTCACTAAAGAACAGTATGCTGTAGGTTTTTTCCTTGGCATCAGTGTTGTTACCCATTTCTAGGTATTTTGTAGAACGGTGATATCTGCTGCTATAGTGCATAAATGTGTATGAGTAACCAGAAAATTCTGTTCAGAACCTAAAGTGAGTGCAGCGTACTAAAATGCTCAAGAGTTCATCGCTGGCCTGCCCTGAGACAATAGTTCTGAAGTATATGTATTGTAGGAATGCTAACATAGAAATCTGTCTGATCTATAATGGCAAACCAACAAGGGAATGAAGTTTCAAAAACTCTCTTTTAAAGAGGATATGTCACTTTTATCTTTACTTATGCAAAACTGTGGTGTTAACTCTCAAAGGCTGGAGCTGCTTCAGTTTCCATCTTTCAGGGAAGACTAGCATAATGCAAGGAGCAATTCTTGACCAGTGGTTGGCTGGATGCACGTGTGCTCCCACTTACATGTTTTGTTCTGATGTTACCCATTTTTTCTCACAGGATCAATAGCACTTGGTTTTTGTCTGTGCTAGAAACTCCATCTGTTGAGTCATATATGTTCCACAGGTTTTTAAGGAAGCTTTTTCTCCTGCAAGCAAGTTAGAAGGTAGTAAAGACAGAAGCTATTTGTCTCGTAAAAGAGTCACAGAAATTGTTAGAGAAAGTAGCAGAAACACTGGCATGTCTGATAAGGAATCATTAAAACTTGGGACCAAACAAAGTGTTTCTTTATCTGGCTGTTACCTGAGCTTTGCCTAGTTATCTACATTAACATTCAGTAATCCTTGGTAATAATAATAAAAAATAGCAAAAATATTAATGATGTTTAGCGTATTACTAAGAATCTTATTTCTAGCCTGTAAATTTGGGGCATCAATTCTTCTGTAGAGAAGTACCCTGAAGTATCTGTGTAGTAACTGTGGACCATATCAAATAACTTGTGAGCCAGGAATGTTGCATTGGTCTGCCTCCTGTTGTCTTTTAAATAGATAACAATGAAGTAGATCACCTCTTGTTGAGGAGCTATAAAGCCAGTGTTTGCAAGATACCTGTATAATCTTTCAATTGCTTATAGTCATCACAAGTGTTTGATCAGCTTCTTAGTTTAGTCAAGTACACATAGAAGGCTGATAGTTCCAAAGGTTTAATTCTCTATTTCTCTATCAGTGTAATAAATTTTAAATGGAATTACACTTTCAGATTTATTTTTATGCTGAGTATTTACCTATTGGTGTTGAGGGTTTCTTCTAAGACCAAGATAAGTAAGCTTTTAGTTTTCTAGCTGTGTCTTTGGTTGAGGCTGCAGAGGTAGACTTTAGAATCTTCCATACGTGTCAAGGACAACTGTATGATGTACAGGTTTGTGGTTTTTCTGCCATCAGACAAGTCATTGTCAAGACTGTTCTAAGAAGCTTCCATTTACAACAGAAGGTCTCTTAAACTTGTTTTCCTTATGTAGAAAGTAGTCTTGCATGCTTCTTTAGCTGAACGTTTGCCTGCAGAAAGATTCTATCTACTGTTCCTCAGTGTTTGAGTCTAAACACCACAAGGTACTGTTCAATTTCTTTAAACACATTCAGATTTGCCCTGGGAACAGACTTTTGTCCTGGATATGACGACAAGTCTTTAAGATATTGACAAGCCTGGCCTGTGGGTTTTGGGAGGGGTAAGTTGGTGGTTTCTGAACTGCTAAAATTGAAGCTGAAGCAAGGTACCTGAAATGAGGAGAATATGTGCAACTGGTTGTTCGTACACATTATTCTAATGTTGTGGCTTTCTAGTGTTCAGATAAGCAATATAAAATTGATTTACAAAACTTAACTTATTTTGCAATAAAATATTCTTGAATCAATTTTTGACCTGGACTGCTGGCTGAAGCAGTCTTTTAACCTGCTTTTGAGAGCACAGGTAAAGCATTGGATTTTGTGTTTGTTTAATAAAACCAGGGACCTTGTTGACATGGGTGATATGTCAGTTGTGACAGCTTACCCCTTGATAGAAAAATGTCATCTCCTTTTATTGCCTAAAGTCCTCCACAGTCTCAAAAGCTTTAGCACTTCCTGTGTACTTAATTTATCGAGGAAGGATCATTTGTTCGTTAAATAGTGAACAAGTGAAGACAAAATCTTAGTCTGAAATGAAGAGTTCTCTAGTGAACTTGATTACTGATCGCTTTTACTGAGTAATACATCATTTTAGAAGTTGGTGTTAAACATTTAAATCCTTCAGCTAGAGCAGCCATACAGCCTTATTTTTTTTTGGCTCTCCAGCCTGGCTGTTCTGAAGTCACATGCAACATGTGGGCAATAAAAGAGTAGAATAGAGTATTTCATTTCGAAGGGACCTACAATGATCATCTAGCCCAATTGCCATCAAGGCTATGGCCTTGACTTTTCTGGGTCAGATCTAGAGAATATGAATAAAATAACACTTTCATTTGTGGTCATTAATGAAAGAGCTCAGATTTAGAAGTGATACTCCTTTTTGCATTATGTACTGAATTTATGGAAGTAGTATTTGTTTAAAGAGAAGTAATTGTTCTTCTGAGTAGACTCATTGACTTTTGTAGTCATTTAAACTTATTTTCTAGACTACAGTGGATATAACCAAATGTAAACTTCTGTTAACAGTCATCCTCTTGGAATTGCTTTTTGCACCTTAAAAGTCTATTTCCACAATACAGTGCTGGGAAAGAAATACCAGTGACAGTTTTGTTTCAGTGTGTTAAACACCTTAGAATTATGTAAATACGTTCTGCTGACTTTGAAGTCTTTAGCATGTGCTTTGTACTCTAAAAGAGACACGTAAAACCTGACTAGGCACTGAACGACTCAGAACTTAAGTACAGATGCTTGAGCTGCTTTTGAGTCTGTTTTCTTTTTTTCGTAATAGTGATACCGTTGGTCATTGCTGTAGGTTTTAATACTATTTTTGGTTTGTTTTTTATAACTTGTAATTTTCTGCTCGCTATATGGCATCTTTTGTTTTTCTGCTGTGAAGGTTATCAACTATTACAGTGCTGGGAAAAAATTTCTGGAAATGGGAAGGAATGTAGTTGTATTTCATGCTGTGCTGATATGTTGTCTTAAAACAAAACTGAACACAAACATGTTTGTAATCACTGTGAACAGTTTATCAGTGAGCTGAATATTTATTCAATTCCTGTTAAGCTTCAGCAGCACATGAAACAACTCTTTTGTGATTCTTGCACAAAAGTTTTGAATGTCTTTCTAAGTTTAGAACGTCCTTAGGATTCAAGATCTATAACTGAAGGATCACTATCATCCTGCTTAAAGCTACATTTCCTCCAGTTAGTAGTTTTAGCTTAAACTCTACCATTCTAACAGTTTAATAAATTTCCTTAGCAGGCAACTGGTGTTTGTGTTTGCATGTGTTTCTAATGCTTTAAAAAAAACCAAAAAATTTATATATTGTAAATTAGCTTGGTACCTGTACTGTGTAAGAACCGTACAGCTCATAGTATGAGTATCGACTTTTTTAGATTTTTTTCATACTAGAAGTTTAAAATCTACTTGTATTCATGTACTTGCAGCAGTTTGATTGTGATTAAATCCATCCAAAGCTGCATCTTGATGCAGCTGCATCTTTAGAAATCTTTAATATTTTTAATCTAGTTTCATTCTATGAATGTATTTGTCCAACCAGTCAGCAGGTCCATTAAGTTAGAATGACTTGTATAGGATACTGCTGTTGCTTTTGTGTAAAGAAAATTAAGATAAAAGACAGTTTTTGAAGATTTTTTTTTATTGTTGTTCTTTAATTAAATAGTAGAAAGTGAGAAGAGTTAAGAGTCAGGTTTTAGACAATGCTTGAAGTTTCTTGCAAAACTAGCAATAAGCCCTGTGGTTATCTGGGAAGGATGTATCTTTACCTCAGAGGAGCTGCCTAGCTTATCCTTTAGGGTGCAAGGGTTTCTCTTTTTTTGCTCAACTCAGCTATTAAATAGTTGTGAGGAACAAAACTGTTTTCTTTTGGGAAAGCAGGTGACATTAATTTGCTTCCCCAGAAAAACAGTTATGTTTCTAGATGACTGGAAAACACAAGAAACTGTATAAAGTTGCTTAAATAAAGATAAAGATGGTTTAAAAACAAATTGGAAAACAATTTTTTCCTACAAAAAATGGAGAATAAGCTGAAATATGAAGAAGAAAATTTACCACTTCTTTTCCCTCTCATTTTAGGGTACAGTCAATGGTGTGCTGCTAGTGACTCCAAATAATATAATGTTTGATCCTCATAAAATGGATCCTCTGGTCCAAGAGAACGGCTGTGAAGAGTATGGCATCATGTGTCCAATGGAAGAAGTGATGTCAGCTGCTCTGTATAAGGAAATTGTGGACAGCAAAATTAAGGATTCATTAACCATGTAAGATAGAATAGTATTTATAAAGCTTTGAGTAAATATGAACTGTAGCCATATTGCTGACCGTACAAAACTAGCAAAACCACATTTTCTTCTGTTGTTTTCCTTTTTAAGAACATCAAAGATTGGTGTGGAAAGGCCCTTGAGAAAGCTTGCTTTACCTTAAGTTCTCACATTCTGTATACTGTATAGAATAAATCCTCTTCTATATACATGGATTCTAATTTCCTCCAGTAGTCTTTTTTAAAAATCAGTGTATAGCAAGAGGTACCGCACCACTTTCTCTGCCCCTTCGCCCCTATGAAAACAATAACAGATGTGTTTGATTCTTCAGTAATTTAAAAACAATGTACGAAATAGAAAAGTCCAACTTAAACAGCTTTAGGTGCAAATCTTTATTGCTTACCACTTTCCACTTGCTTCTCAAACTAGCTTCACATACCCTTTTGTTGCTCTGATAAGTGATTGTAAGACTAATTTTCTGAGGCTTGTGTATATTTTTATGGCATTAGGAGTATATTTTTTCCCTCTTTGGCTAGGGTAGGAATATTCGCCTTTGGGTGTAGCCTTGCTTGGGGTGAACAGAGTGAATTTGGATCGGTGAGCTTTAATTGCTGGTGTTTAGCATTTAAAACTGACTTTAAACAGCATTATGAAAAATCTTTGTTCCATTCTGTCTGTTGCCTGATTTTTATACTGTCCTCAGAAGTAGGATGAATTCTAACATTAAAGCCAAAAAGCATTTAAAAAAATAAAAATTATGCCACCTTTACCTATCACAGCCCATAAAGCACAAACATTTGCAGACTACCTTGACCTACTAACTGCAGGAAAGTGGACTCATTTAACCAAGGTAGAGTTGTCTATATGTACAAGAGAGTAAAGCTGTTTCCCTGATGTGTAACTCTAAAAAATGCGACCATTTTAAGTAAGGTGTAAAGATACTCAGTAACTCTGAAAAATGCCCTCTTACAGTTCTTACAGGTAGCATGCTAAGCACATCTTTCTTGATAATCTTACATATCTGGACACCCAGAAGGAATAACTTGTCTTTTACCATTTTTAAATTTAGTTTCAACAGAGACCTGGTAGTAAACTGGTATCTTGGCATGGTCTTGTTTGCTGCCTGAAGTCATGTGTTGAGGCATGTGTAAGTTTCATTTTTAAATTTAGTTTCAACAGAGACCTGGTAGTAAACTGGTGTCTTGGCATGGTCTTGTTTGCTGCCTGAAGTCATGTGTTTCTTGAAAGAGCAACTAATGTATGTATTACTATAGTAGTACTTTTGGGGCTTTTGATGTAGAGTGATGATGCCTTCAGCATGATTGCTTTCTGGAAGTTTGTTTTCCAGATTGAGTTTTAAAAAGTTGCTCGTAGTTCCTGCTTCAAAATGTAGAGCAAGTAATGAGTTTATGAAAATGAGATTACTTTAATCTACGTGTTTGAATCATAATATTGCAGTTGCAAAACAAGTCTTTTTCCTAGCATGTTTAGTTTCTTAATGACTCAATATTGACTTACAAATTTACCTTCCATGCCCTGTTGATTTTTTGTGCTCTTGTAGCACGTGCATTTTCTGTTCTGTTTTATAATATAAATGCGTATGGAATGAAAACATGTCTAATAATGAAAGGTCACACTGTGCGTTCAGAGCCCTGTATGTCCAATCTGATTTATCTTTCTTGTCAACTTTATAAACTATTAAATAGAACACTAACTTCTAGCGTTTTTTTTTTAATCTCAGCACTTTTATGCCTTAACCTCATCAAAATTTGAGGCATGTTTGTAAGTTTTGGAGAAAATAAAATTCAAA
>NW_009197663.1:10885-11201 GCF_000690835.1 Fulmarus glacialis | reverse complement strand
GTGGGGCGCGACCTGCCAGCATCAGCTGGCTGCGCAGGGGCTGGGCGGGGGTTGTCACGCTGCTGCCCTGCGTCTGTCGGGCACTCGTCCCTCGTGGGGACAGACGGATGCTGATCAGTGATCGAACTTAGCTGAGGGGCTCTGCAGCTTGCGCTGTCACCGTGCAGCAGCTCCTGGCTCTTCAACAGGCTTGCAGAGAGCAGACACATCCGTCCCGGTCCACCTTCCTCTCTGCATGCATGTATTTAGTAGGAATTAGGAGTTAATGCTGCGGCATACGATCTCGAAGCGATCTGTTATAACATCTCCTGGTCTC
>NW_009197663.1:0-10795 GCF_000690835.1 Fulmarus glacialis | reverse complement strand
TGCAGGAGTTGCTGCCAGATTCAGTCGGTGGAGGGGACCGAGCCCTCCACCCGCGCTGCGAGGGATGCCTGGAGACCGCGTGGTCCAGCCCCGGCTCGAAGCCGGGCAACGTCAGAGCAGGTTGTGTGGGGTTGTCTCCAGCCCAGTGTCGCCAGTCTCCAGTGGTGAGGGCTCCACAGCCTCTGGGCCTCGCCCCAGGCCTTAACCACGCGGTGATGTGGAAAATGTGTCCTTTTATTTAGCTGGGATTCCCCTTGTTTCAGCTTGTGATGGTTACTACTTGGTAATCACTGCTTGTGATGGTTACTACTTGGTAATCACTACTTGTGATGGTTACTGCAGCAGAAGCTGCAGGCTCTGTGAAGAGGCGGACTGGGTCGTCCCTGTGGAGGTCTGTCGGGTGGGCAGCAGTTACGGCCCCTTTGCCTTCTCTTCTCCAGGCTGAACAAACCCGCCTCCCTCAGCCTCTCCTGCTGCTTTTACCTCCCGCTCCCTTTGCCCATCAGGGCAGCCTCCGACAGGAGTAAATAGGAGTTTTTTTCCCCCCAGTCTCTCTAAAACAGTAACAAAGCCCACTGAATGTCACATCAGACATTCAGTGGGACATTAAGATAGGTGATGTGCAGTTTCTGATATCCCAAAGTAATTGTAATGTAGCCAGCTCTTCCCTCTGGCCAGCGCTTATCTCTGCCGCGTGTCGTCGCGCTGTGCAGCGTGTCGCAGACCTCTATTTGAAAGCCTGGGACCGACAGTCGCTGGCTGAGTATGTGGAAGGGCTGCGCTGGAGAAGGGCTGCATCCTCACCAAAGTAAGGTGCCCAAGGCCCCGGCATGCCGTGCTTTGTACAGACATTGAGCGTCTTCGTTACCAGCCTTGACAGTTTTGCATCGCCCATGCAGTGCATTTCCAGACTATTTTCTAGACAGATACCCTGATTGCTCTGACTTTTCTTCTGCCACAGCTAATGCTCTGGATTTCATACAATGTGTGCAATTCCTGTTTGCGGTGTAGGTGGCACATGATCACTGAGTGCCTTCCCAATCTCCTGTATTGCAAAGCGGACCTCTTTTTTGCAAATTTCTTCTTCTTGTTACAGTTCTTGTAGTATTTTATTTTATGAATGTTTTATTTGACTATGTTAATCATGGTGCTCCTGCAGACTTTCTTCTCTCTCCTTTCTATTTTGGTAAAATATACAGTAATTATTTCCTTTCTATTTTGGTAAAATATACAGCAATTAAAATAATTTTCTTTGAGGCAACACACACACATACATGTGTATATGTGTATATATATGAAAATACAGGTGTTTTGCATTCGCCTGATTTAGTATATTGTTTTCGTTTAGCCAGGTAAATCTGGAGAATATCTGATATACTCCAGTCATAGAACACCGAAGAAATTGGTGAAGTTCTCCAAAATGCATGAATCCAGCTCCTGATCAGATTCTGGGATTACAGCCTATAGTTCATCCTTTTTACTTTTACAGTTCATCAGGCTTGCTATGAACCAAGTTTCAGACAAGGTCTTTTTGTAGTAAATTAATAATACACTGGGCACTGAAATTGTAGAGAAAGGTTTAGCGCCAGCAATGTTCACTAATCTTTCTAAAATTGCTTTCAGATACGTGTTTTGGATTTGTTAGCACTGCATATTGCTTTCTAACATCTTTGCTTATTTTTCCTCCACAGCTCAAACCAGGATGAATAGGAATACATCACATTATACCTAAGAATTTACCATATTGTTAGTTAAGCAGTAATCTTCTATGGTACTGTTCTCTTAGTATGCTTGAAGTTACCACTGCTGAATGTGTTGGGATAAATTACAGTAAATGTAATAATCCAGCATTAATACTTCATGCTTGGAAGGCATAATTATTGTCATTACAACCACACTTGATCTCTAGTTTGAACAGAAGAGAAAAATCAAGCTATTCTAAAAAAACCTTGGAAATTTCTTTACGTTTTGCTCTTTTCCAGATTTTGTTCAGTTTTCAAGAGCTTTTTCCCTCCTCTTGATGCAAAGTGTGCCTGGAATCAGTCAAGCTTATGTATTATGTTTGCAGTATTTTGCTTGTGCATGTCTACAAAATCTTTTGAAAATAAGAGTTTTAATTTATGCATTCCAGTGAACCAAGATAAAGTGTGTCTTGCCCTCTGGTAAAGCCAGTGTTAGATCTTCAGAGCAACAGATCCTAAAAGTGACTAGTCTCTATTCACATTCTGAAAATGTGCCTGATACTGCAGGACTTCAATCTCAGAAAATATTGTAAGAATCTCTCCTTTTAGAGGTATTTAAGGTCTTAAGAGTCACTGGCATTTTCTTGCCAATTAGTGTAGTTTTCCTGCTGTCAAGGTTTTTCCAGCGAAGCCTATAAGAAATTCCTGGTCCCGTTCGTCACCTGCCCTCCAGGTCATTCCTCAGGTGAAACAGCCAGTGGTGCAACTTTGGTAGGTGGGTGTGTGCTGTGGAGTAGATCACTGAAGTTATCTGGGTTAGAAATAAGCCTCCAATCACAGTTTATTGTTGGATTACATCTTTATTGAATGCGTGTTCTGTCATTAAACAGTGGACCCAAGATAAAGCTGACTGTTTATGGTCCAAAATCATTAAATATCTAACAAGAATATAGATTGTGGTTACATAAATATGCTTGTGTGATCAGTTGGCAACTAATTGGGCTACTGGAATGAATACAACTAAACCTCCCCTATTCGATACGGGATCTTCTTTTGTACGTTTTGTATGCATAATTAGCCTTTCAAAAATGGTGAGAAGTTTAGTAGGTATTTGAGATTTACATGTCTTTAAAAAAAAAAAAAAAAAGAAAAAAAACTAAGCTGATGACCAGCACCATACTTGTGAATGTACATTTTCTATGCATAGAACTGTAAGATACCAGTTTTTTTAGTCATCTACAGATACTTCCTAGGCTTTTCGCTAAGGAAGTGTGAATATTAATCTGTGGCATGATGACAATCAACACTGACTTTAATTACAGCTGTCAATGTCCTCAGAGTTTAAAGAAAAAAGATAACAGAATTTTCATAAAACTTGCTTTAAACAAATGCTGTCTACAATATCCTGTGTGCGTAGGAAGCAGTTGCTTCTCTGAAACATAAATATCTTGATGTTTGGTCTATCAGAATATGTGTATGAAAATAGCATCTTTTACGGAATGGAAGTATCTCCTCGGAGAGTGGTAAGCGGGGAGGGAATCCTGATGACTTACCTCTTGACTGGTTTGCAGCAAACCAGCTGGGTCCTCACTGTGCAATTTAACAGCCTGTCACTTGTGCAATGTTGGGAAAGTTGTTATCCAAGACTTATGTTCAAGCTGTCATATGAAGTGATAGAAGCTTTAAAGTTGCGTTTCGAAGCATGTGAAATGGCAGGGATAAAATACAGGTTGATAATGAGCATAATGTGAGTTAAAAGGGCATTGTTTTCTTACGATGTTTCTTGGCTTTTTCTGCTTAGCTGTTGAATAGTCCATTCTTAAGAACTTTTAAAATTAACTGTTGACCGTTGCAGAGGCTCCTAAGGAAGGTATTTGAAATACGTTAATCTGAGCTTTAGTCCCACTTTTCATGAAATGTCTGGATCTCCAGCACTGGTTATTACTCGCAAATCAGTTTCTGAGGAAATGCTTTCATACCGTGTCTAAAGGGAGGCATTTAATCCCTTTCTGCCAGGAAATGCATGCTTCTCACCAGCCGATACACCACAATACATCTGCCTGCCATGTTTAATTCTGCTGCGTCCAAAGGTTGCTTGGCACGAGCCCGTGTGTGATACAAGTGCCCAAACCTGCGTAATGTCACACATGCAGCTGAGGACAGGACTCCTTCGTTAGGGTGGCGGTGTTAATTGCTGGTCAGGATGAGCAGCTGAAATGAGGAAGCTCAGCACTGAGCGGATGGAGGTACCTGCTCCCCTCTTCCGTGCCTCTCGCCTCACTTGTGCCTGCGTAGTCACCGCTGGCAAACTCGCAGGCTGCTCTGTTGGGCAGCGCTAAGGGGAAGACCAGGACCTGGTCCCAACGAGGTCTCTGTTCGCTGAGCGCTGCAGAAACACAGCGCGCTGCTCGCTGTGCTTCCAGTCGTGATGGGCTGGGTCTTGAGCTGTAGGTACAGGTCGAGTTCTGGTCAGAGCTCTTCTGCTCCTGCAAGTATTTCAGAATATTGTTAATCAAACTAATATTGCTGGTTAATTTGGGGGTGGGGTGGGGTGTGTGCGTTGGTTGTATCAGGGTTGTATCGCCTTTACAGAAAAGTAGGTGAGTTCAAGTTTTATTCTGCTGAACATCTTCCTCCTCTTCCAGAAAAGGAACAAGTGATCATCAGAAGGTGGATTTATTTTCTCTGTGAGGGAAAAGCATCTTTTTGAGATACTCTTCTCATACTGCTGTTCCACCATGAAAAACTATATATAAGCCTTTTTTTCTGAGCTGTTGAAATGCAGGATCATGATCTTCAGACCCAGTGAATGTAAAACAAACAAAACAAAACCCAACAACAACAAAAAAATCCCAAACACACACAAAAACCCCCCACAAAAAAAACCCTACAACAAAAAAACCAACAACAAACCAAACCAAAACCCACCTCTAAGTGTCTTAACAAAATTGTAACACGTTTCATAAGCACATCAATGATCTTCATTTGACTGGTAGAATAACAGTCCCATTTCCGAACTGTTGTCATGTTTGTCTTGCAAACAAAGTGCACAAGTCTTAAGTCTGGTCAAATGCTAAAAATGATTAAAATTTTGGTCATGGAAAACAAGATACCCATGTGTAAACATAGAAGTGTGTGTAATTCCTTGGGGTTTTGTACATATAATGATTTATTTCTATATGCATAGGAAACTCCCCCCTCTTACAGCTGGTTATTGCATACATCTGTGATTGCAAGTAGCAGCTGCTGCCCGAGTGTATGCAAAGTAAACTCAAGACCGTGCCTTTACACTGGGGCCCGTGGGCACAGAAGGGTCTGTGTGTGTGCTGTTCAAGTCCCCGCCGTCCAAGGGTGCTGGCCACACGCAGACTGTGTTGGGCACGGTCCCCATCCCGTGCTGCATCCCGAACCATGCTCAGACATTGTTTGGGAGCATGCTCATTGCCTGAGCCAAAGCTGTGCCAGGGACCGCTCCCACGGGGTGGGCGGCAGAGCCCTGCTGCTCGGGAACGTTTTCTGGTGCTGCTCAGTCTGCAGGTACAGACACGGGTGTTGTAACTTGAAGACCTATCACCTACCGTCGAACGGTAGTGGATGAACGTGTGCCTGCCCTAACCTGGAAATAGGAAGTGAAACAACAGTATTGAAATCACACTTGTTTTAGTTAATCTTAGGACCTGATGGCTTGGGATCAAGCAGTGCCGCTCGGGGCATCCCCCCGGCTCTGTGAGTAGGGGGTTCGTAACACTTGCTCTATCTGGCCTTATTTAAAATAGTCCTAAGATGCACCAGGAGTTTCTGTTGTTGTGGTACATCCCAAGACAGTAATTCCAGTGTGTAATAGCTAATTACAGAAGAATCATGCTAAGATTTTTTTTTTTTTTTTTCCCGCCTGGACATAAGCGCAGTGGTATTTGCAAAGGCTTAAACAGACCTTATTCTTGCTGCATGGTTTTCCCTGGGTGGTTTGCAATAAATAAATCTTGCCACGTTCACCAATCTGGTGAACTTCATTGTGGTTTTGATTCTTGGAACAGTAACAGTAATAGTGATGTGATGATATTATCAGTATTCAAATTCAGTTTAAGCAATTAATAATAGAGTTACCAGGAAGTACTTTGGACCTGGTGCCGTTCTGGGTGATGCTGAAAGCTTTTGCAAACTACAAGGCATAACAAAGCGCAGCTACAGCTAACCGGGTAAGCATTCCTAGCAGCAGTAAGAGCTGTCTGTTTTCAGAACAGCTTTTGACTCCATGCAAATATAAGTTGCCCTTTGTCCAGCATGTATCTCCTTGGAGCCTTGCACATGTCATTGCCTACAAATAAAACCCAAGCTTAATGTTTTCCTACCTGCCTGATTCTTAACCACAGTTGTTTTAAACCTGTTCTCCTACCTGCCTGCTTCCTAACCACAATTGTTTTGAGGCTGTTTTTCTGGGAATTCTGTTTTTATCCGTTTCCAAGTCATCTCTAACTTGTCGTTTGTAGTAGTGGTATTATTTAAATTTGAAAACGCTGCCTTCCCCTTTGTGCCCCAGTCTAATTTGCTGTTTGTCAGCAAACTTTGAGATGGAGGTGATACAAACTGGGAGGAGAGGTTGATACACCCGAGCATTGTGCTGCCATTCAGAGGGACCTGGACAAGCTGGAGAAATGGGCTAGTAGGAATCTCATGAAGTTCAGCAAAGGGAAATGCATGTCCTGCACCTGGGCAGGAATAACCCCATGCTCCAGGAGAGGATGGGGCCCGACTAGCTGGAAAGCAGCTCTGTAGGGAAGTATGTTTGCTGAATCATCCTTTGGGTCCTGGTGGACAAGATGTTGAGTAGGAGCCAGCAACGTGCCCTTGCAGCAAAGGCGGCCAACAGCCTCCTGGGCTGCGTGAGGCAGAGCATTGCCAGCAGAGGTGGTGGAGCCTCCATCCTTGGAGATGTGCAGAACCGATGGGGCATGGTCCGGGCCAACCTGCTCTGGCTGCCCCGGCTTTGAGCAGCGGGGTTGGACTAGAATCGTCTCCAGAGGTCGATCCGACCTCATCCCTTCTGTGATTCTGCTTGAGGTCGTATGTACTGCTTACTCATGGAGACTTTCTGATAAATCAGTGGATTTTTATGAGAACTGGTAGTCTAAAATACAGAGTTACACCTGGATTTGTGTCGTGCATAGGAAAAATTAAGAGGGTTGTATTAAGTGTAATTCATAATTTTTCACTTTTAAAAAGTTTGAATTTTAATGGCCTGGTGGATTTCATCATATCAAAAAACACTTCAAGATGTTTAGTGTTTAAGAAAAAGAAGTATTTAACTGTTGGCTTAGTGAAAGGTAAAAACCTAATTGTCATGCTATAAAGATGCTTTGAAAACAATTCTCTTGCGTCCTTCTGTGACTTCTTACGGCAGGCTCTTAATTGGGAATTCAGACCACTCTTCATTATTGGGCAAAATTGTTAGACATTCACTGGGGAATTGGATGGTTTGTGTTTCTCTTTTGACTAATAAGTTTTGAAGTACTGCTCTCTTCTGTGTGCTGGAAAGTAATAGATCTGTCCGGACATTGACCCGAGGATAATGAATATCTGAAATTAAACCAGCTGGCCTTGTTTCACTCTGGTTGGCAAAGCTTTTACAAGTGTCAGGGCCAGTGTAATGTAATCATCCTACATGTAAAAACATCATTCCGTTATTTTATGTAGTTCATACTTGAAGGGCTATTTTTGCGTGCTAGAAAGTTAGATATTTGTTTAAATAAAAGGTTCAGGTTTTAATCAGCTGAATTGCTGTATTCCTAAGGGAAGGAAAAGAAGTTACTGTCAGATTTTCCTTTATGAATTTTCTGTTTAAACTTGCAGTAAATTTTCAGTTTGGATGCAGATGATCTTGGTGCTGATCTTTGGTACAAGGTCAGGGTTGGGTGGTTTGGTGTGGGTTGTTTTTTTTTTTTTTTTTCTCCTTTTAAAACTAAGTCCATATAGGAGAGTCACTTTCAGGTCACAGACTTCTGCAAATGCACCAGTAATTCCTAGTCAAAGCTTTGTTTGTATTTTTAATGGCAACATGTAACACATGCTTTTCTTCTTTCTTTGCCACCACCAAAGATTAAATACTTCTCTTGGCTTGTCCAAAGAAAAGCAGATTGAGGTTTCCTTCAGAAAAAGAATTTCCCATACCATAAATTTATGACGTATACCGATGATTCAGCAAACATACTCTTCTTTCTCATACTACGTTGTTTTTTTCTTTCCTTTGAGATACCTGCCACAAAATTAAGCAGATACGAGTGAGTGCTAGATTAAGCAGATATGAGTGATAGTTGTGCTTTTTATGGCAAACTTGTTGCTATTGCAGGCTTCTCAGGGGTAGTCCGTCATGTAGTGTGAATGACAGGAGTAGGTATTTAGATCAGTGTCTGCCTATTTAGATTGGAAGAGCCAAGAAGATGGAAAGCCAAGTAACCACCAAGTCTGAGCCCAGAACAGGAGCACATGAAGGGAAATGAGTGAGTAGTCGCAGCCCCTTTGGTAGAGGTCATGTCTCCTCCCCAGCCACCGCTCTGAGTGCTCATGAGCTTGAAGCTGTCCAAGGGAGTGAGTCTAATGAACTAACCTGGGTTGTTTTGGTTGTCATGGTCTCTGTCATGGTCTTGTCATCTCCCATGTCATGGGAGATGGTAACCTCTGGCAGTGTTAAAAATCGGGAAGAAAGCTGTTGGATAAGAATTCTTTCTTTACTGGCACAGGTGGATCTAGAAGACATCTGTGCATGGCCTGCATGAGACTACTGGAGAGTTTAGTGAATTAGGTTGTGCAGAAAACAACGTGTCGGTTAGGTGAATTCCTTTAGTGAGTGATATAAATAGGTCTAAATGTTAAATAAGGAGAATAAAGTCTTGTGCAGTACAGCAAGTCCATTAATTTAAAGTTCTTTTGCATTCTCTTAGGTATTTCTAAAGACCGCAGGTGACCTGGTTAACATGCTTGCTAAATTTGCTCAAGTATATCTAGCTGCATGGAGTTAACTGATTTTTATAACAATAGATCATAATTCACCTGGAACACTTACTTTTTTTTTTTAAGCATGCAGTAAAAATACCTTGTAAGCAGATTTTCATCAGGTCAGTACTGTGATTTCAGCCTGTTTCTTAATAGTGTGCTTTCAACGTTGGACTGGGGGTTTTGAGTCCTGGTTCCTAACCCTGTCACTGATAGGCGCTTACCTTTGATCTCCATACGCTACTCCTGATGTGTGTGTTTTTAACTTGCTCACTTCAGTTTTGTGTGCTGTTTTGTCCACGTGCCAAGAGCAGCATCGCGGTACTGTCCCTCTAAGACAAACTCGTGCCTTTCTGAAATTTTGCCTGGTGTTTCCCCCCCCCGCAACTGTGTCAGTCTGGCCAAGGAAAACATCAACATGGTGCCTCTTCCTAGAGGTCCCGAGTCCTAGAAGTAGGACTTGAATCATTATTGTAGAACGTTTAATATTTTTCTGCTGTATGAGGTTAACATTCCCACAGTTCTCCAAACTCTGCAGGTTTTTTTAGTGCTTGCTGGTGTTTGCTTAACCTGTTGATGTGGTGGTTCTGGTGTGCCTTAGTAAGATATTCAGTAAAACATAATTTAATAAATTTTGTAGCGTTGCGGGGTAATCAGAGCCTTTTAAGCGTAGCCTGACGTGGCCTGTGGCTACACTTGAGGAACTTGGCCTCATAGGACCGTCCTGTGAACTTAAACCCCTCGTCTTTTCTGCCAGCCCTGCGGACTCGCCTGCAGAAGGAGCGTGCTCCCGAAGCCGCTGCTGCCTCCTCCCGCTCCAGCACAGGGAGCTGAGGGATACACGCTTGTTCTAGTGATAAGAAGAGCCCGTCCCCCTCAGCTCGGGGCATTGTCGCGTGAAGATGGGAAGTCCGGTTTTGCTCAGCAGCAGAATTCTGGCTTCCTCGGAACTCGGGTTTGTCTCGGGTTTTGCCGCCGCGCTGTGCGGGAAGTCGTCGCCTCAGCCTGGAGGAGACGTGCTGTGGAACCGCGGGTGCTGGCGCTCTGTAACCGACCGGCTCCGTCTAGCCAGGAGCGTCTTTCTGATACAAATTACATGGCATTCTTTCCTCCAAAAACTTCTGGTTTAATTGCTCTGATTTTGAGATCTGCTTTAGACAAAATAATGTTGTTTTTAAATATGTTGCCCCACGCAGCGAGGGTTGAGAAGTCTGCGGGAAAGAAAAGGCACAATTTGTTTTAGTCTCGGACTTTATAAGGGGGAATGTGATTGATGCTTGGAGGGAGGAAGATCTGAGCTGGGTTCCCAGGTTGCTGGAGGTGAAGCTACCTGAAATGAGATTTTAATTTCCATGCTTGAGCCAGATAAGTAGGCGGTTGTAACCTAGTGACCTTTACTCTGAGTTTGTTTTCCTGTGCTGAACTTCACAGAGGAGAGTGGAGATGTGATTCGTACCCTTGGTGCCTGTTTTTGTTTTCACTGCGGAATTGAGATTTTATCAAAGACTGTTTGCAAAATTGCCACCGACAAATTTCAAGATTATTAAGATATCACAAGAATTATGCTGAGACTTATCACGTACCGTTGCTATGGCCTTCAGACAAATCGCTATGATGTCCCCAGAGGTTGAGCTTTCACTTTGGATGCCTCTCTTCTCCCCGTCTCCAGAAGGAAAACCAGCTTCTTCCTGCTCCAGCTGCCCGTGCTGTTGGGAGATAATGAGGGTAGCGGTATTAAATATGTTGACCGACTTCCTTGCTTGGCTCATGGCCTTTCCTCCAAACCGTGGTTGCTTTTGTGTTGTTTTGTTGTTTTTCCTTTAAATGCATGCAGAGATTTTAATTTGGAAGTGGAGCGTTTCTGGGGCCGTGGTGTTGGGTGGCTGGAGTTTGCTGGGCAGGAGCCTGGGGCTGCCTTCTGGCAGGGCCGGGGCGTTCCTGAGGGGAGCTCGGAGGGGTTGGGCGGCAGCCGGGGAGGGGTGAGCGCTCGGTCTCGCCTCACCTCACCGCTTCCGAGGCAGGAACAGCTCAGGCGAGGCGGTTGCTCTCGCCTCCCGAGTGGCTGTGTGGCTGCAGGTTGGCAGCGCAGGACTCGGTGCGCAGGCGGCTGGCTTCGCCCCCGG
>NW_009197662.1:19503-26000 GCF_000690835.1 Fulmarus glacialis | reverse complement strand
TTTTAGCTACTGGCATATTTTCTCTGGTTGCATTGCAAGCAGAGAAATTCTTGGAATTTTTGGTACCATGACTGTAAAGCAGCATGTGCCAACACACATGTCCTTACACAGTAAGCACTGCTGATAAATATAATTTTTACATAAATGCTTCCTCTGGGAAAAGGGGTGATTTCTTTCTCTCTCTTTGTTATGATCATTTATACATTTTTTAAAACATCTGTCTTTTAAGCAGTACATTGTCCTAGACATGACACTTTCAAAAAATGTGCTTAAATTAGGCACCCTATTTTCAAACCCGGCTTAAATTTAATTGTGTAAATAAAACTGTGGTCAGTGAAACTTCCTACTGGTCCCAGTCAATTAGCATCAGTGATGATGAGAAGTATCAGTTCTCCAGAAAATTAAGGCTCCATCAAAATCATCCAGATTTGTCACTAATTAAAAATGCCAATGGTTGTTTTAATGATTTATTTTGATATCTGAATGTTAAAAGCAACATAAATGAGACATATGCAAAACTAATACTCAGTACCTAATGAACACTCAACTGCTGTCCATCATTTTATTAATAATTACCACATGCATAATTAGAATTAAAAATTTATCTCTAGATTTGCAGCTTTATCTTGGGTTTGATAAACTGATTTACAAAAGGCCTGTAGCATATCATCAGTGTAAAAGCCTCTTTTGCCCTGAGCTCAGTAAGATTATTTTTAAACCCCTGAGAGCTTTTGTTGGTTAGCTGTTAGAGCATGTGGGAGGACAGGACCAAGTGTACAATTTTGGCGAATACAGCTGCCATTAGTTAAGCACAGAGCGTGAATTAAAGTGTCTGTACTGCTGAAAATGTTCAGAGCCTTTAAAAAAAAGCCTCCATTTCATATCAGTCAATTTAAATACCTTAGTTTTGAGATTTTTTTGCAATTTTTCATTTTGTCAAGATATTTTATGCTTTTTCATATAGAAAAATGGATTATGTTGAATACGTTATATATATACATTCCATATAAAAGCTATCTTCAGAATACATAGAGACTGCAAAAACAGCCAAAGTTAAATGTGTCTGTACAACCTCTTGCATATTCATTAACATGCAGGCTTTTTGAACACGTACTCTTATGCTACTGTCTATGGAATATTTTAAACCTGTTTTCACTAGGAAAACCTTCCTCTATATAGGAACAACCGTAGCAGCACACCATCCTAAAATAAGCTTTTGACATTTTTACACACCAATCCTGCAGGTTGAGTGTGCTATCACTTTCCCAGCTCTTTGTTGCCTACGCTTTGCTGGGAGCTTTCACCATCCCCGTTCTGTAGGTAGGAAAATCCAGGGACCCTTCCCTTCTCTGTTTGCTCCCAGCATGGCCAGTGGATTCAGTCCACCCAGGGCTCCAGTTTCAGGATGTCCAGCTGGGTCAGAAGTGGTGGCATGGTTGTCTTCATCTGCAAGACTGTGGAAGGGGGCAGGCAAACAATGAGCAGCTTGGGTACAATAATATCTCCAGTCAGTACAGCCCAGCTTAGACAAGGATGGATGTCTACAGCCTCGCTTATACCAGCAAAATAGTATTTTTGCTGACATGGCTGCTACCGGTTCCCAGAATTAAGGAGCGTAGCCCTTGTTCATCTGCTTTCTTTTCTCCCTTTTTGAACTTCATCTCTCAGTGGAATCTTTGCCTGTATAAACCAAAAAATGACAGTGAAATACCAAGAGATTTTAGATCTAGACATGACATTAGACTTTTTGCCTTGAAGAGCATCCGAAATTTTTAAAGTGATTACCATATGGATCACAGATCTGCATTTAATAATCAGTCCTTCAAAGAAGCAGTGATTAAGATGTGGATCACAGGTCTGCCTAGTAAATCCTTTTAAAAAACAGAAATAAGCTCCTGAGGCAAAGCTAATGATTTACTTCTTGTACTTGCTTAACTGAAGTTCCAGCTTTGATGTGTTGGGTATTCAGTTCCCTGCTGTATTGAGTCCTGGGAGTGCACGTGCCTCCGGTGATTACCACTGTAAAGATATGGTCTGCATAGGCCTGTGGTGTGAGCAGCATCCCAGAAACATTGAAATTCCCATGTCTGAAGTTCTCCTCTTAGCAGAATTCTTGGACCCTGGTTAATCTTAGAATCAAAGAGCTAGAAATCACAAACTTGGTATCATTTTTTTTACCCCAGTGACTTGAGAGATTAGCTTTCATAAGAGGTAGGCATACCACAAATCTTTTCATATTTCTAATATTAATGTTCTTTACAGTCAGTAAGTTCACCTTCCACAGTTCTGAGTCATTATATTCACCTCTTCCTAAAGAATGATTCAAATTAAATAGTACGGTTCTGTAGTTTGATACCTACATTGAGAAGGTAGGCAACTCCTGTTCTTCCTTCGTAACAATTTTTTATTCCAGATGTACATGAAAAACTTGGAATAAATCTTTAGTTCTTCCCTCCTGACCTTGATTATAGGACAAAAAAAAAAAATCATCATAACCAGCTACTCCTCTGTGACCCATTATAGTAATTTTCAGCTTGGCTAATGTTGGTTGCTCACCTTGAATGTACATTTCCACTGCTCTAACAGACACCATATCCTCTGGAAATGAAAGCTTTTCTTTAAATAAGACAAAAAAATCTCATTCAGATTTTCTACAAATTCCTTGACTACTGCAAGAAGAAATCCTCTTGGAAAGTAAATTATGAGAGTGCCAGGTCTCCTGCTCCATCCTGCCAACCTTTCAGTCATTTCTCTGAGAGACAGAGAAATTTGATCTCTACAATCTATTCATTTTTTGTCCCTTCTTTGGAGTTGGCCAGCAAACTGGGTCAATTAACATAAATGGCAAAAGAGGCTGAACATCTGGGAAATGACACCAAATTCATTTTCCATAAAGTTCCAAGTAACCAGATGGCAAATGATTCAAAGGCCTATCTTCAAGAACCAGCTGTGTAGTCCAGTTACCAGACTGGTGTTAGAAGTCAGCCTTTACAGTAAGAAATTACACCTACAACTTTGCCAATGTCCTTGCATAAAAAAAAGAAGTTAAAATAAGAATTGCCACACTACAGGAAATTTATAAGGAGCTTATCTGTAAATGGGGTATAGGCTATCAACAATTAATTGTATAAAGATAGTACTTCGCAAGAAACTGGTTACTACAGTGTACACATCTTACCTATGCAGGCTGTATATTCAAAACAGATTAATGTTAATTAAATGGTCCATCAAGCTGGAGTGTGCAAAATCAATGAGCACTGACAGCAGTATAATAGAGATAAATCTAAGACACTGCCAACTATGGAAGGAAAACTTCAGACGTGACACATAAGCCATGGCATCAAATTTTGATTTGGACCTCCTCACAGATTTAGTGTTTACTTTGGATGAGTATTAGGTTCAGTTCACAGTATAGATGGGGACCAACTTTCAGTGTTAGTGGCTTTCAGACTGAGATGTGTACAAATCATCTCTACTGATCTCACATATTTAGGCTGAATTTCCGCCCCCCCCAGAAGCTAGATGAAGCATGACTCTTAGCAAGAGCTCTAAATCTCATGCAAAAGCTTTCTGCTGAACATTTACACTAAAGTCAAAGTGACATTTGACTAAGCAACACCCATCGCTTAGTAATTTGTTATTTCGGCTCCCTTTGAAGAATATGCAAATTTAATTAGCACAGTTTTTATAGCATAGCATTGTTCCTAAAGAAGGGATTTTGGTCCTTCTGGAAGTTCCCCTCCCTGGTCTTTGTATTAATAAATACATTAAAATGTCTTCCAGTTCTGAAACAAAGCAAGGTTTTAAATCAAAATGTCATGGAGTATTAACTCCATACTTTATGAAATGCAAGTATTTTAGTTGTTTCTGTTTAACACCAGTCTGACCTAGAAATCCTATCTAACAGTCTCATCTCTTTTTCCTCAGAAGACCTACTTGATAGCAGGATGTCAAAACAAAAAGGGAACAAAATAGAGTTCATAAACCTCATCCTATCCAACATCAACTCTTCTTTCTGTAGCAACCCTGCTCCAAGCGTAGCACTGTGGCATAAACAGAGACCAGAGCATGCTGTGTTCATGTATTGAGATAGCTACATGACAGAGTGGAGAGAAATAGATCAGTCATACTTAACATGTATTTTTAGTTACTTTTCTTCCCTTGACACTTTCCAGCCAGGACTGCTGCAAGGTGGCTGGAAGCTTTGGAGAACTGTGGGAACACAGACATCTCACTGAAAGACTTTTCTCTGTCAGCTCCTTGATTCAGGTTCAGAACTTCCTTCTTTGAATGAATGACTACCATGGGAGCAACAGGCAGAGGGGAAGAGAAACCTTCTCTTAAAACATTACAAGCACTAAAATGAATGATGCCTGGTTTCTACAGTTTGTAAGTCACTTCTGTTTTACTTGTCTAGAAAGGTGCAAGCTCATCTGGAACTTCTTCTATGGCCAGCTCATTTGTGTATCATCCCTCTGTTGTTGATTACCTAGTGTCTAAAAGGGAATGAGCTCACCCAACATCTTTTCCTCAGGGCATGTATGGTATCATCTCTTTCCTCTAACCAATCACCTGTTTTCACAGAGTGTAATTATCTCCGAGGGCTGATTTCCACAAGGACAATGAGCTCAAAAGTGATTAAGAAGGGAATCCACATCTGTATATGCTTGCACAAAGGCAGCATGATTTCATTTCCATGATAAGCCAAAACCCAAAGTGCTTCTTAGATACTGGTCCATCCATGCAGTTTCCCACAGTCAAAATTTGTGAGAAACATTAGCCAGCTACTTTCAGTTGATTGCTTTGGTCACCAAAATAAAACAATAATTAAAAAATTTTCTCAAGAAACTCAACTAAATGAAATAATAGCATAGTACAGGTATCAAAGGAGGATTTATGGAGGTACATCCACACAGGGGAAACAAGTAGTAACACATCCTAGACAAAAGGCTAAGAAAAGACTTGAGTCACTCAGTCTCATCAACTGCACTATACATGACAAGCAGTTCTCTGTCATTCACATAAAAGCCTGATCCAGTTTGTGTACCCAACATTTCATGGTGCGTTCACTGTCTTTTGGGAATTCGTCTTTCTTTATTTGTCTTCCTGAGCATCTTTTCTTCCTTTTGGGACTGATCAAGACTCCCACAACCATTCATTCAAATGTTTTCTAAGCTCAAATATTTTGATGTTACTTTTGTTCCATAACTAAATACCAAAACAATCTGAGAAATTGTTTGAAATGTTTTGGGAAAAAACAGAAAAAATCTTTTTTTCCCCAAATCAGAAAGAGACATTTCAGCGTTTTCATATCAACATATTTAATTTTCTTGCATTAAAACCAACTGAAGAAAAGTTTATTGAAGGCCACATGAAGTTGCAGCCGCCTGTGATGTTGAAGTGCCTGATGGGACCTGTCATTCTAGAGCCCTCCCTCCTGCCTAAGGTTTAGGCAGCCTTTCCTGCAGCGCATGATTGCCATGACAGTATCCCATAATGCATCATGAGAGAGATGTATAGGCAATAAGAAGCTCAGACCATAGAGGAAAGGAGGGCCACAAAACATTTGCACAAAACCATGAAACCATCCGTAACACTTAAAGGTTGAACTGACTTCAGATAAAAAGTTTTAGTGCAGTTCAAAAGATTTTAATTTAGATCAGATGTATTCAACACAAGGCCTTTTTTAGCTTTCTTCTTAAAGAAAATGAAATAGTGCCATTTGAAAAGTTATCATCACAGCTTCATGGTTTTGAGTAGAAATACCACTTTGGCTATTCCTCTGCTACGCACGGAAATAAGAGCCTGTGAATAAAGCTTTCTGACGGACAGTCCCTACATCCACATTGCTGGAAGGAAGTTTTCTGAACAGGTTTCCCTATAAACCCCACTCTGCCTTTGCTGCACAAGGCAGCAAGCCCTTCTGGGACAGAATCGGAGAGAAACTTTTCTGCTTATCCTGAAAGCTCACCAAAAGCCAGCACCTGAATACAGGTGTCAAAATACTTTGCACATGTAGCTCATTTTGACTCAACTGTTCTCAGCTGAGGTTCTCAGGTTCACTTGTGCCCATAGTGCACAAGTTTGGCAGCTTGTGATGCTTCAAAAGGCCAATAGCGAATGTGCCTATTTATGTTTAACTAAGCCAGTAAATGGCAACGACGGAAACTATTACTTAGGGCTGTCTTGGGTAAAGTTGCAAGTTCCTGCCTCCAGTCCAGCAACATTTTTTCTGCCTGTACCATATGAACCGATGAATGCCATTTCTGACCATATGCTCAGAATATGTGTCTAACACAACCGCAACTTCAAGCACACCCTCCATTGTCAGTAGACTCGAAAGGCCAGCACAGAGTTTAGCAGCTTGGCACCTGGCATGATTTTATTTCCAAGACAGACAGCAGGCTGTCTGTATGATAGGGAGGTGTAGGGCTGTTGTGGTTTAACCCTACCCGGCAACTAAGCCCCACACAGCTGCTCGCTCACTCCCCCCCCGG
>NW_009197662.1:0-19440 GCF_000690835.1 Fulmarus glacialis | reverse complement strand
GTTTAATAGGGAAAGCAAAAGCCGCGCACGCAAGCAAAGCAAAACAAGGAGTTCGTCCACTACTTCCCATCGGCACGCAGGTGTTCAGCCATCTCCAGGAAAGCAGGGCTCCATCACGCAGAACGGTTACTTGGGAAGACAAACGCCATCACTCTGAACGTCCCCCCCTTTCCTTCTTCTTCCCCCAGCTTTATATACTGAGCATGACGTCATATGGTATGGAATACCCCGTTGGCCAGCTGGGCCAGCTGTCCTGGTTATGCTCCCTCCCAGCTTCTTGTGCACTTGGCAGAGCATGGGAAGCTGAAAAGTCCTTGACTAGCGTAAACACTACTTCTCCCTAGGATGGAGCGTGTCCAAAGAGCAATGAAGCTTGTGAAGGGTCTAGAGCACAAGTCTTATGAGGAGCAGCTGAGGGAACTGGGGCTGTTTAGCCTGGAGAAGAGGAGGCTGAGGGGAGACCTCATCGCTCTCTACAACTACCTGAAAGGAGGTGGGTGTCAGTCTCTTTTCCCAGGTAACAAGTGATAGGACGAGAGGAAATGGCCTCAAGTTGCGCCAGGGAAGGCTTAGATTGGATATTAGGAAAAATTTCTTCACCAAAAGGGTTGTCAAGCATTGGAAGAGGCTGCCCAGGGAAGTGGTTGAGTCACCATCCCTGGAGGTTTTTAAAAGACGTGTAGACGTGGCGCTTAGGGACATGGTTTAATGGTGGACTCGGCAGTGTTAGGTTTATGGTTGGACTCGATGATCTTAATGGTCTTTTCCAACCTAAATGATTCTGTGATTCTGTGATTCTATGATTCTATGAGAGCAGAAGCAGCTATGAAGGGAGAAAGATTATAGTGTCTCCTTTTTTCTCAGTCACATCTGGAAAATAAATCACATGAACAAATAAAGTGTGAACTCAACCACTTTTCTAGGGCTTTTCTAGGGCTGCTGAAATTGCCAAGAAACAGAGGACTGTAAATCCCAGTCAAGTCAGGCTCACCCTGCAAGCCAGACAGCTCTTCTCAGAGGCCACCCATTGCCTGGACTAACATGCCAGCTTGCCTGCCTTCCTGCAGTTCTGGAGGAAGCTATTTCTGAGTCATTTACACTCGCAAAATACCGGATTAAAGATCCTTTCAGTTCCTAGGAATAACATCAAGATATAATCCTCAGGATATGAAGCTGAAACATGATCATCTATGCAATATAAAAATTGCTGGGCAAGTGTAATCTTGCCTCCTGAAGAAAATGATCTTTTACTGAACTTCCTGAACTAACAGACTGTCACACACAGGCTTGTAAATGGTTGATGTTTCTGTCCACTGCCGAAGTACAGCACTGCTGGAAATCCAAAGGTTAATCACAGCACTTTAAAAGAATAACTCTGTTTTATTGATTACACAGTGTTTGGGGAAATCGATAATTATCTACTAATAAGCATATTAAATTATCTACTAGTTTACATATTATTGTGAGAATTATCAATGCATATTAAATTATCTGTTGTTTTAATTAACAAAATATTTATGATGACAGAAGCTTTACTGAAATAACTAATCCTGAATCTAGCATTGTTTTAGTATGCCAGAGAGATGAAAAGTGCACAGAAGAATTCAGGCTTCTCTATGGCTTGATTTGGTTCTTTTTTTATTGGTCTCGGTAGAAGTTTATAAGCAGGAAACAAACTGTCTGAAAAATTAGGCTGTTGACAGTATTTTATAGCAGTATGAAGTTTCATTGTCTTTATGAAACTGTTTTCTGGTGCTTGCATTTTAACTGTATTTGACATTTCCATAAGGTTTTCCAACTTCAAATCTCAGGCTGCTTCAGAGAGTTATTATTAGAGTCATATGTGAATAACATATTAGTAGAATCATTGTGAGACTGCACCTCCAATACTGTGTTCAGTTTTGGGCCCCTCACTACAAGAAAGACATTGAGGTGCTGCAGCGTGTCCAGACAAGGGCAACAAAGCTGGTGAAGAGTCCTGGAGCACAAGTCTTATGAGGAGCCGCTGAGGGAACGGGCGCTGTTTAGGCTGGAGAAGAGGAGGCTCAGGGGAGACCTCATCGCGCTCTGCAACCACCTGACAGGAGGTGTCGGTCTGTTTTCCCAAATAACAGGTGACAGGACGAGAGGAAATGGCTTCAAGTTGTGCCAGGGGAGGATTAGATTAGATATTAGGAAAATTTTCTTCACCAAAAGGGTTGTCAAGCACTGGAACAGGCTGCCCAGGGAAGTGGTTGAGTCACCATTCCTGGAGGTATTTAAAAGACGTGTAGACATGTAGACATGGTGCTTAGAGACATGGTTTAGCGGTGGCCTTGGCAGCGTTATGTTTACGGTTGGACTCGATGATACTAAGGGTCTTTTCCAATCTAAGTGATTCGATGATTCGATGTTTCGATGATTCCATATTTTATTTTAAAGCAAAAAACATTACTTTACTGATACGTTAACTTTTATGAAGTTGTATTAGTGTGGACAAACTGCTTCTGGATAAAATAAAAAACATTTTAAAAATATGTCAAAAATACTTACATTAAGAGTTTATAAATTAAGGGGGGGTTGTTTCAGAAAAGACTGCGTGGAAAATTACTTACTATTTATTAATGAAATGGAAAAAAAAAGGAACATTTTAGAAAGAACAACACTCTCTTAAGCCTCTAACATTTCTGGAATGAGAATCCTGCATTCTAACCTGGTCTTATTTTGTCTATCAGATATATACAAATGCCTGAAAAATGATGATATTTTGACTTAAGCTAAAAGGTGGGCACATCAAAAGTTGGAATTGTCTTTTCCTTGGACATTCTAGCAACTTAAAATTCCCAAAATTTAAATAAAACCTCAAATTTTTCCAGAAAAGAAAATATCTTTAAAAAGTCAGTTCTGATATACCTGAAGTAAACTTATGGAAGAGTTATAGTCTAAAGTTAAAATGATAAAAATTAAATGGAAGGATTTCAGCATTATTGAATCATGCCAATGTGTTGCTGAAGATTGCTTCACTACTTAGATCAGAAAACAGTTCTTGGATATTTATTGAAATCTTTTAGGAGCCAACATATTTAATAACGAAGAAACTTGTACTCAATGAAGAAAAGGCTAGAGTTATTAATGTTTCACTAAGATGACATCAAGAGTTTAGTTGAAGTCAAGAATAAACAGCAGCGGTTTGTCCATCTTTGATAATAGCGCTGCTGAGCTTTGGAAAATCCTAGGTTCATCACTGTTGGATCCATATAAAAGTAAATGTAAAGTAAATTTCTATAGGAAGAGTTTCAGTTTGCTGTAATGCCAGACAAAATGTTGGCAACCTAAACCTGTTCTGTGGTGATTTACAAATACACTTTCCTCTGATAGGGTAAAACTTTCTAATCTCATTCTGAACCGGTTTGAAAGTATTCATAATGTCCCACAATTTTAAGAAATAATTCTTCTTCCTAAAAGGTGTGAAGATTCAGGTATCAGCCTTTACGGACCCTTGAAAACATATTATTATATTCAGGAGAAATATCCATAACCTTGCACACAGAGAAAAAGCCTTAGAAGGGATTAGGAAATACCAGTGTTCTTTGTCAGTAAGTACATAATTCATTCAATTTAGTTACTGCAAATCTTTTTTCTTTACTTTTTTAGAACTGACCTGATGTGTTAAATTTGCATACATTTCAATAGAAGCACATTTTCTAGTCATACAGGAAAGATTAGCTATATAGCATGGTCCTTAAGAGTTGCAAACTGCTTTTAAATCCTACAAAGCAATAGTTTATAACTATGCTAAGTGATCTGTTTATATAATTGCTAGTAAGAACATTAGCACTCTTCCTACTCTAAAAGTATCAATTAATCTCTTATATTAAAGATAACTTGGAGTTAATGTATCATTAGATCAACAGTGCTGATTTCAGAAAGTTTTTATTATGTATATATGTTTTAGAAAAATCAGACTAAAGTAAATTTTGTTTTATAAGTGTCCTTTTGCATATGCTTATCATTATTAAGCTTTTTTAATCACCCTTTCCCCCGTCACACCAGGGCAATGATAGTAAACCAATCGATCACATTGAAGAAAGTGTTATCCATTAGGGTCTCTGCAGCAACCACTGCACAAAATATCTGCTTAAAAACTAAAAAGAAAATAATAAAGAAAATAATAAAGAAAAGGCTTTCTGTTAAACAAAGAACAACCCAAAGCTAGAAGAGAGATTGGCTGGATCACCATGTGATTAAAGGCTTGGGTTTACAATTAGAAAACACAGAGTCAATTCTTGTATTTACCAATTCACTTCATGTTTCTGTGCCATAACTCTGCGTTTGTCAGATGAAAGGAAAGCACTTTGCTACTTAAGCAGCTAATATGTTGGAAAGGGACTGTTTCTCCCCGTGCTTCTGTACTGTTGCTACACAACAGCATCCTGGTGTGACTGGAGACTGGGCACTGTGGTAGCACACATTAAAACCCCTACAGAAATATTTATACAGGCTTTAAGATTTCAAAACAGAATTGTTGTGCGATAGGTAGGAGGTAAGTAGGAGGTAGGAGTTCTCTATAGCAAAATTAAAATGAACTGGCTACACAAGCATGAGAGACTAAATTTAAGGTCACGGGGTGAGGTACAAAGAAGTTTTGGAAGCAATGCATAGGTACCACATGGGTTTTGAAGCCACCAGAATAAAGGTTGTCCTGACTCTGTTTGTGTTGTCGTTCTGGACTGAGATGTGCACCTCCTAGTCACACAGCGAGGAAGAGATCAGCTGTGTAGAAGCGTGTTCAAGAGCTGGAAATGACTTCAAATCTCACAAGGCAGCAATGAACATTTTCTGTTTGTTTCTGCCCCCTCCTCCCCCCCCTGCCCGCTTTGTTTCCTTGGGTGGATTTTGGGAGGGAGGAGTAAGGATGAAACACCCCATGACTACTGACCTCGTGAGAATGGGTGATGTATGTTATTTCCCAATTCTGTGGGAATTTGTCAAACCCCTTCTCTACCAGTTGAAAATCATTATGCACATCCTATTTTTAGTTCACATGGTATTTGTTTGTGTATCTTTTTCCTGTCTCTCCTTCTTCCCACCAGACTGAGGGCAGGCACTGTGGGAAATTAAACTTTTGTTTGATACATATTAATTTTGCTTTTGTATGTTAAGTAGCAACAAAATCTTCGGGATTAAAAGGCTAGAATGAACCACTGCATTAATCTTTTTTTCTTATGGACAAGACTATAGAATATCCTTGAATAAGCAACCACTTAAAAATGTATAGATCTATTAAAATGGTTTAGATCTATTAAAAAAAAAAAAAAAAAGTGGTAGGCAACCCACAGCATTCATTGGTTAATTGTTTGCCCTCATTGTTCAAACCACAACAAAGAAATGATGAAGTAAAGTAAGCCTCTGGGTTTAATTTCTAGACTGAATTTTGTCGAGCATGAGCTACTGGCTAGCAGTCACATCTTCATCGCCAACACTGAAAACCCCACATCTATCAATTTCTCATCACAGGCTATAGTTGGGAAACAAGTCAGCCCTTAGCCTTTTCTCTGTCACGCTGAAACGAATGGCACCCAGAAATCTCAGTCAACGATGGCTTAAAGGATGGTTTCCAGACTCTTCTCTAAGCCTTCATTTAGTGAGGGGAAGAACACAGCCCTGAGACATCTGCGTGGCATTCAAGCTATGTCCTGTGCATCTGGTCCTCCCAGCTCCCGTCTGCCGCCTTCAAGCCTCCAAACAAAGCTGAGAGACCAGCTCTGCCAAGGTCTCTTCAACTGCACGCACAGGACCTGCAGCTACTCTCCCAAATTTCCCATTGCCACTCCCGTCCTCCTGCTCTGCTCTGGGAGAGCCCTGGCAGCCGAGGTCCGCCCAGGGAAAGAACACTCTGTGTGTCAGCTTCCCTCCGGACTGCCATAGCACATCATTTCCAGAGGTGAACTGCATCCAGCTTGTAGTAGACACAGGTAGGATACACGGAACTACAGCACACATAAAAGAAGTTGGAAGAAGTTGTGCCGCCAAAAGTTTTTAGCTATGCAATTCCACCCCTTAGAGGTTACACTGTGTTATTTATAGGTTCCCGTATCCTCTCATTCTGCCCCTTTCCAGTTAACAAATCCCCGATATGCTTGGATAAGTACTTCAACATTGTAAAGTCAAAGAAAAGTTACAAAAGACAGTGAATATTTACAATTGCCATGGAAAATAACTATAACCTATGCCATGCTCTGTCATTTTAAATCTCCTTTAGGCCTGACGGGCTGAGCAACCAAGGTAATTACATTCAACATACACCTACCCAGAGTCAAGCAACTATTCTTTCCTAGATTGCAAAGCCATAAAAAAGATGAGATGCAACACTGATGGTAGTAAACTCGGTGATAATTTTAAGGCTAAATATGCTTTTCTCTTTTCCATTTACATGTCTTTCCTCCAGATGCTTGGTATCATTTGCTAACTGATTACTGGCTTAACTGAGACCCAGTTAAAAACAACAACAATAAAACCCCCAGATCTCTCAAAGGCATTTCAGTACTCTTTTTCTTACCAAGGAGTCATCAACGATCCCAAGTGTTGGGCCGTCCCTTCCATGCCCTGGCTGGGTGACACAGCCCTGCCAGCAGCAGCCGCGCGTGCCGAGTGAAGCCTTGCCGCCCCTCAGATCAGGAGGAATTTGTTGTTATCTTCTGAAGAAAGATGGCAAAATCCTTTCCACAGAAGTCTGACAAGGATCAGAGGGGGGTGCAGCACAGTTTCTACTTCTGTCATCTACCTGAACCTTGCAAGGAAGCAGACTACCCTTATGCAAATGTTTAAGCATTCCAGTAATTATGGAAAGCTGTTTGCATACATAGCGGCAGGACCATCTGAAGCATCTATGTAACTCTTAAATACTCAGTTGTGCAAATGTTTTCCAAAACTGCATGATAAAATGGTATTAAATTAGCTGTCTTATGGGCCTCTTTTAATGCCAGGCCATTTATCTATTTTAAGAGGAGAATTTGGAAGCTTAAAAACTTACGGTGAATTGTTGCATAGATCCTCTAGAGAACAAGGTGTTGAAGATGAGTGTATTTACTTTGCCTAGTTGATCTTTGAGAAAGAATTAGAAAGCAGCTTAATCCCCAAGTTGGCTCTGAGCAAGTATGGACCTTTAAGGATGTCTATCTTTGGCTCCAGACCTAGAATTTGGGTTTTATATCAAGTCTGTCTCTATTAATAGCAGGCCAGAATCATGCAGTCATTAACAAAGTAGGAGTTTATTACATTTCTTTCCCACTAGCCTTAACAAGTAAGTGAAAAGGTGATTGCATATGCAGTCTAACAATCTTTACGGGAGGGTGAACTGAACAAACATGTCAAATAGGCTAAAATGAATAGTTACAATGATCTAATCAGCTGTTGGTTCTCAGATCAAGTCCTGTGTTAACTTTTCTACTGGTTACATTATGCAGTTCAAGGGGTAATCTATCTAGCTGTTCATACTCATCGAAAGACACATGATACTTTTTTTTTTTTTTAAATTACAACACCACTCATTTTTACCCTTAAAGATTATAATTTTCAGGATTTTTCATCATCTGTAATGCTGGATAAAATCTGGATACACTGCAGTTTAGTAGTCCCTACAGTGCTGCTTTTCAGGCCAAAGAAGCCATGCAGAAAATTTTGTGAGGTCATCAACAGAAAAGGCTCTGTGTTGGAGAAGAATAAAAAAGAGATTTTAATCATGAAGTGTGGAGTTGCAGTATACAGAGACAGCTGAAACCTCCTCAGATGCATTGGTAAAATTGAATTTTGCCACTCCAAGGGTGGAGGAGCCAGGGCTTCAACCATGGGAAAGGGCAGAACCGCCATGGGAAGTTGGTGAAAGTACAAAGTTTGCTGGTTTTGCTGCTGTCAGAGAGGACTGGGCACTCCTGCGGGGCTGGGCTTCTTACACGTGCTCTCATCTTTCAACAGTGACTTTCCCGATTTTGCCACTGGCAACGTAAGCAGGAGGGGCATAGCCATGTAACTGCCTTCAGCAGCCTGCTGTCTTAGCAAGCACCAACTCTGCCCCTGCCCACAGCTGGCGATAGTGTTTCATCATCAAGATGGCCCCATGGCAGAAAAGTTCCTACTCCTAGGATCAGTGCCTGGTATCACCTTTTGAATGCATAAGCAGTGTTTTTGCAATCAGTGCATACATGAGCGCAATAAAAAAATACAAGCACACATATCCGATGTAGAAGGATCCTCAATTTACTTCCCAACAAAAGTCTTGCTTCAAGTATTAAGGGCAGATACTCAGTTGCTTTAAATTGCTACATGGTACAGACATTCAGGATTCATTTGAAATTCACAGATATATGACAATTTTCATTTTCAAACAAATCACACATAGTAGGGCACGGTAGCTGTAATTATTTGTTTTGTGATGTACATAGATGGCTGGAGCAAGTGGGAGCTGTGTTACGCAAGACAACCGGCAGGCGCCCAGCCGGCTGCAGGCACCACGCAAACATACAGTGTGTAACTAGTGGATAAGACCAACAAAAATCAGTGCGTGATGAAGACAGGACAAGTCGGATGATGAAGTAACATAACAGCAAGAACATGGTTTAGTATCAACTAGTCAGGTGTGTATTTTATGTAAAAAAGAAGACATTGGTAGCAGCAAGCGCAGTATGAATCTTACAGGAAAATAAATACATTTTAGCTGATTTTAGGGCCTTTTTAATTTCCACATTTATTATCAAATTCAATTTCCCTGAATTTGCTCACTCATAGCTATATTTCTTTCTAAAATAGCTTCACGAGAATGTCCAGTTCTCTGTTGTCAAATTGGTTATAGAACCTCTCATGAAGAGTGTTGGAAGTGGAGCTGCACAAAGTATGGCAACTGAGGTATTTGGGCAGCTAACCTGTTAACTTCAAAAATATATTTGAGTTCATCCTGCTTACTCAGTTATCGTTAACAATACTCAGTTTCCCTTTCCCTTACTGAGTTTCATCTGACCAGGGATGAGAAGCAATCCCATTTGGCAGGACTTGACAAAGCCCATACTACCAACAGTGAAGAACAAATAGCCAAAGCAGGGGAAGAAGCCTTAGGCTGACGTACATGCTGCGTGTCCTCACACAAACATTTCTAAGACTTAAAGACATTTTGTGAATAGTTTGCAAACACAAACAACTGCAGACTGAAAAGATTATTCATTATGAATGGCTTGATGGGATTTATTTACCACAGCAGCTGGAAAACGTTTATTATTCCTAACATTTTTACTAAAATATTTATATTTTTGAAGTAGAATCAAATAGGAAAACATTCAAGCTATATAATAGTCTTCTATTCATGTTGACTGGAAACTTCTCAATCTTTGCAACAGAAATAGTTATCAGTTAACAACACTAATTTTCTAGACTTGTTCAGATTACACTGTTGATTAAACATCCTTGTCAGTTACACAAACATGACTTTCAGCTACCAGGAAAGGCTTTGAGCTACACAAATACTTACTGCATTCCTACAAAACATGAACCACATGGCGAATCGCCTCCACTTAAAAAAAAAAAAGGCATCAGAATTTGAGGTAACTAGTCATATGCTTTTTCACTGCTTAAATTATAACTTCTTAATAAACAAGAGGAAAAGCAAAGATACTGCAAAGCGGTCAACACACATTTGTGCATAAACCTTTGTGCCCACACATTTATGCAAATACGATCAGCATTTGTTTTTCCACGAGTGTTCTGGGTAATTCCTGCATTACTTTCTAAGATAAATAAGTAGTAGGAAAGGGAACAAATAATAGAGGAGACAAAGACTGTCTAATTAAATAAGGTATCTACCTCCTCCCTGGTACTCCATTACATCATCACACTCCCAGAAAATATTTTCTGAAAATCTATTTGTTCCAGATATCTCCTCCTCTCTAGCTAATACACACATAGCTTATTCTGCTCTTGAAACACTTCAGTCTTAATAGTCTAACCAGTTCACGTTGGAACATTTGTCTGGATCCATTCACATAGGTTAGAAATGGCAGAGATCCAAGCACAAATCCTTGCAGCACTCTGAGGAGTATTCTTGCTGGGATGAGAGATCTTTTCTTTTCTGGTGCTAGCCATTTCTTAACTTAAGCCTATGCTTCCTGGATGTTGGTCCTGCACTATGTGCATGAAGACAAAGAAGCCTGTAAGAGATCATTTATACTACCTGCAAACTCAGGTGCACTGGACCACAGAATGTTCCTCTGAGTCATTTCCTCTTCACTTCCCTTAGAAATAAAGCTTCATCTCCTTCTTGTCTGCTTCGTTCTCTTTACTATCAAAAAAGTACTGTAATTTGTTGGTCTATAATACAGAACACATCAAGGATTTGGACTCCATTGTGTTAGAAACTACACAAACAAGGACAAAAAGAAAATCCTTGCTCTAGAAAGCTTGCTGTTCTGAGAATTATGTATGCTAAGTTGCAAAACACTAATGGAATAGATTGATACGGCATTTGCTATGTCTTCCCTTGCTTTGGTCCTTATGGAAAACAAGGAATCGGCTCAGTTCACTAGCAGCCAAGCTGTAATCAGGTAGCAGGGAGTCACAATGGAGGTAAATCTTGCAGTAGATTTGAAGAAGGCTGTATGAGTGTCTGTGGAGAGCACAGAAAAAGCAGAAGTATATCTGCAGGAATTGCATGCAATTACCATAAATTTATGATGACAAAGGTATTACCCTTCAAATGACAAAGGTTGGCATAGCTTAAAGACCAGATGATGAACATTCACAAAGATGTAAGATCCTTTCAAGCCTAGAGACCTCATAAGCACATACCATTAAGACATGGTAACGGAAGGAGAGAGACGGCTGCCTGTTTGTGTAGCTGCTTGCAACTCTACAGCCCAACGAAATGGGTTTCCATTTGCACTTGGATCGATTAAGGAGCACTATGGAAAGCTCAAGCTGCTCTCTGTAGAGCCGTAACACAATACATCAGGTTGTCTACCCCCACATCCTGACAGGGTCAATGGCACAATAAAATCGAGTGACAGCTTTTCTAGCTCACCTCATCTCCTCTCATTCCATCAAGCCATTCGCCTTCTAGAAACCATTCATGCAGGAACACTTACTCCTTGCTGCCCAGCACTTTTGCTACTGCAGACATAAATCAGAGGCAGCTATTGCATTCTGATCTCAGCTCCAGGGCTCCGGCAGCCCAGCCAGGAGAGCAAACCAGGCGGCCTCCAGGACATCCCACCCAGCTGACTGCCAGGCTCTGTCCTCCCGTCCTGCTGGATTATCTGCTCCCTCAGCCCCTGCCTCCCCCCACATGCAGAGAACTGTAACTGCTCAGCTGGTATTTCCTTGGAGGGGTTTCTTCTTTGGTATTTTGGGGCAGGTCACAGAGTATGACTATAAAGAGGGCAGGAAATGGGGCACTAGGCGTAACCAATCCCCATGTTCAGACAACATAAGGAAATGGCCTAGGAGCATTCAAAGGAGAAAAGAATTAAATTGGATGCACTGCTTTTTACTGCATGCCTCAGTAATGCTTTCCCAGGAGGTGATGGGGGCCTACTTGATCGGCAGCCAGAAGCATGAGTTAATTCTACATCTCTCGACAAAAAAACTAGGAAGATCTTATTAAAACAAGCAAACCCCAGCCTTTTTTAAAGGTCCTTATGCAAAGACTGCCTGGCATAGGCTGTGCGGTGTCTCCACAGTAACTTCATACTGACCCCCACTGTTCACACACTGTGAATACAGACGGGCCTGGGACAGCCTGGATTTCCCATACATGCACAAAAGTTAATGTACAGCACAGCTGCTTCTTCCTGAAATACTGGCAATCACTCCGCAGTGGAGTAGCTCAGGATTTGCAGACACACAGTACATAGGCTGGAATACCTGAGGAATTACTCTGATTGGGTTGCTGCATGCCACAAAATCTGGGACAAAGATGAGAAAAAATTTAAAATCCACCTAGGAAAAGTTTTCAAGCAGAAGGAGAACACATCTGAGATAACCTAAATATGCAGTAGCCTAGAAGAAGACAACCTTTCAGCCCCTCCGGACCCGAGGATCACTCAGCCCATCAGGAAAGGAGAGCGCCAATCCTTCAGCTTCCACCAGTTTCTTTCCCCCTGCCACTCCTCCCTAGGATTCACTTGCCGTTGCCCTAATTTCTCTCTCTCCCCACATCTGGATTTACTCGCCCTCCTGACCTACATAGGGCTCTGCCCGTGCTGCACGCCGCTCCTCCATCCCCTCCCTGAGGTCATCCGTGTGCACCATTTCTGTCCTTTCTGACAACTGAACATTTTCGGAATTTTCCACTGCACACAGACTACACCTCTTTTCCCACCTCCTGCCTTCCCCCTCGCACCTTCCCAAATCACTTTTCCCCCAGAACATAAGGAGCTTTATTCCCCCCCACTATTTTTTCTACCCAGATTACAGCTCCAGTGGCCACTGGGTGAGTGTCAGGGTCATTTCCACTTTCCTGTGGAAAAAGCTACCTATCTCACATAAAAACTGGCAGGCAAAAGGTCCTTTGGCACCTCTGCCTCCCATTATAGTTTAGGTTTGCAAGTGAGGCTGACAATCCCCTGCTTAGAGAACTTCCCCTTTTCCTTTTTCCTGTGTTTTGTGGTTTTTTTTTTAATATGTTATTCTTGTTCTTCATGTTATTCTCCCTTTAGGGCAGTGGGTGACAAGCTTTAGCTGGGGTAAGCTTCAGCCATCGGGAAGCACAACCAAAACATGTTTTTATTTCTCTGTGCTTCTGGAAAACTGTGGCAGAATGTGACAAACCTTAAGCGAAGCTATTTTTAGCAGAGGGTTTTATCCCAGAAACCTTTTCCCAAAATGGTACCAAGCGCGCCTTGCTGCCCAGGGCACCCTGCGCTCCCCCGGCGCCCCGGTGGCTGCCGACCATGTCCAGGGCTCTGACCTTTCAGCAAAAGTCCACCGGAGCTGGCATTTTGCCCCAAGATGAGTTGTGATACCAACGCTGGAGCGGAAGCGGGGAGAGCCTTAAAGGTAAAGAGAAGTCTTCATCTAAAGGTGGAAGGTGTCATCGTATTTTTTAGTGACTGGTAGGTGCTGGGAAGGTTTTAGTGACAGGAGGAGCGGCAGTATACCAGTCTATAACTTCCTTTCTGAAGACAAGGCTATAAAAAAACCAGAGTTTAGGGATGCTGATATGCGAATCTGGCTTGTGAATATCTGCTGGATCATTCCTGGAAATAAGTTTCTTCTTTTTTGACCTAATTTTCTCGCTCTGTGATTTGCAGAAGATACCTGTTAGAAGAGCTCAGGCTGCTGCCTCTCTGATGCGGAGTTCAGGATTATGTTGCAGTTTGGTGTGTTCAAGGTCAGTGGTCAGGCTATGCTGGAGCCCACAGGCTCCCCACTAAAAAGAGAGACTCATGGTGCACTGCAGAGCTGTTTAGCAAGGTCTGTTTGTTCAAATGAACAGTCTCTTTTTCAAAAAAATTACTTGCAACACAAGCAATCCCAAATGTTTTCTGCAAACCAGATTTACCATAAAAGTTCATGTCTGCATGTATATTTGTTTCCAGTACCTTAGATGTAATAAATACTAGGATGTTAAATCACAATAAAAGAAAAGGGAATTTTTTTCAGTCTTCTACTGACACAGCATGTCAGCTGCTTAACTGGAAGCCCAAAGGAGGAGAATAGCTCACTGAACTTCAAATAAAACCAAATGCAGGCTGAGAAGATTTGCATTGAGTAAAGAGCAATACAATGCACATATGAAAAGCAGCAACTCTATTTCCTATTTGAAAATTTTATATAATATTTCTGTAATATGACTGAGCTTAAAATTAGACATCTGTTTAGACAGATTACTTAGCACCTTGGCACAGATGTTCTGTGTTTTTTATTATAGTGCTTTAATTAAAGAACATTCATCGGCATTCACTCAGTGCAGTTAAGTGCCACTTTGAATAGAGCAGCTCGGGGAATGAGTTCTGCGTGCCATTTGTAATAGCGGCTTTAAATCAGATGGTGATGGCGAATGATTGTACGAAACCAGTCACAACCTTTTTGCCACTACCGAGTGGAGAAAGAGGTCGGGAGGGGACTCGCACCCTCACATCTGTGCAGCAGATGCCAACACACCTTCCACCCCCCCGCTATCCCCAGTGTCCCTGGAGGGAGGGGAGCAGGCGCTGAATAAACCAGCCAGGGCCTCCCCTCTGGTTCCTCCGGCTCTGCCCCGCTGCCTCCTCCTGCTGCTTTCTGCTCCCTTCCCACTGGCTCCCCAGCAACAAGTGTGCTTTGCCAGTAAGGGGGTTTCAAAGTAAAAGTGGAGGGGAAAAGGTCATGTCAAATTTATCTTAGCTAAGCAAGGTAAATTACAGAATGCTATCCAGGGAGGGTATGGAACAGTCCTTCAAAAATATGTGCCAGGTGATGTAGTCCAAAAAAAAAATTCTTAAACACTGTGGACCGAGGATAAAAGTTTACAAGTTTAATTCCACGTCCCTGAAAAGTACTTCTGGCAATTGAGTGGATTCATCTCACAAATGTCTCGCGTCAGCCTCTTGCAGGTGCAGCACGCCTTCTACCCCGGGCTCTGCCTGGCAGAGACCTGCAGAAATGACTGCTGCGTACCACAGAAATGTGCTGGGTGGGTTTGATTTGTAGAGAGCCTGTAATTTGCTTCCTATCTCTTTTTAAACCCATTACATCCCTAACAATGGAAGCTGTCAGCTGAAGTGATTTTGTCAGCCAAATTTGAGAGACTGCACATTTTTATGACCATTAAAGTTTCCTGTAACTTCTCACTTGAATTTTTCCATGTCTAAGAACGTGGGTTTTTTCGTTTGTCAAATGCCAAAATAAGCATCAGCAGTGATAAGAACTTGTCAGCTCAACAGGAAAGGAACTGGGGATTTGTTCCCTCAGTTATTTCTATTCTTTTAACCTAATGAATGTTTAGCATAAAATGCATAGACAATGTATGTCATTAAGTTACAGTCACACTCTCTCTTATGGCACTCACGTTTTTGCCCCCATGGGTTTGGTTTGCATTACCCACAGAGGCAGTTCTTCAGCAGTAGAAGGAGAAATATGTTCCCCAAAGCTTCACTTCACCCAGCAGTTATGGTACTTTTCTGGACCATGTAAGGTGCACACTTGTTTCAGGCCGAGAGGGTGCTGAACCTCAAACTCCCCGAAGGCATAGTCTCACCTTCAGCAGAAAATGCCCAGCTGGGTCTGAGTGGGGAGTAGGCTTACGGCAGCCTGAAGCTGGTATGTCAGCTTTTGCTGATGTGTTTTAAGTAGACATATCCGCACATTTATGCTCTCCCGATGCAGTGCTCTGTTGGGAGGTAGGTAGCTCACCCACCGAGCCAGGAGAGCAGCCACCTTGTTGCATGGGATCCCAAGTGATTTCTTTTTATTAAAACCATAGTTTCTTCTGAAAGTCACTCTTACTTGGACACTTCCCTGCCATTTGTGGTTTTTAAAGCTGCTGTCAGCATCTAACCATTAAGGACAGCAGCCTGTCCTTTTCCTCTGTGCTAAGTAGAGCACACAGCAGAGGCTTGGCCAACAAGCACAGTGCTCCCTAGTTATTCTGCTGGGGCACCCTAGGATAACTCGCTGGAGCTCTGGGGCAACATACACAATAACTCTTTTTAGCATTGTTTCTGCAACAGTTCTGTCAGTCTCTTTCTGCATGTGTCTCTTCTCTTTACTCTTCTGAAGGTTTTTTCTGTCCTATTTTATGTCAGTACAGAAATACGTATCAGAATTCTGCTTATATACGCTTTGATTCCTGTTGTATGCCAATAAAACAGAAAAACAATTGAATGGCAACAATGGCTTAGTCTCTGTTCTGGTTTTGAAGATGTTAAGAAATCTGGGAGACTCTGTATTTTGGAATGCATTTCTCATACTTCGATCCCTACCCTGCTGTCCGTAAAAGACTTTCTGGGTGAAGGGTGAAACCCTGCGTGCCGTGCTTCAAATGCTGCTATTTACCTTTCATAACTACATGAATCAACAAGTTGGATAAATATTTTTCCATGAGGAAAGGATGAGAGAAAGATGGAAAGAACAACATGTCACAGGTCTCAATGAGTTCACTTAATGTGTTACTGGAAGGCATTCAAATACTTCAGTAAGAAAAGCAGGCCAAGAGGAGACAAGGATGGAGGTAAGAAGCATTGAGTGTTCATGACAGAATGAGCTTTTTTGAAACTACTAGAAAGACTGAAGTGACCTCTCGATTCTCCTACACACAGGGCAGGATATTTTGTGGGTATGGCTACTTAAAACAGTGTTTGACAGGACCCAGTATTCAGTTAAACATCAGTGTGGCTGTATGTGAAGATGCCACATTGCAAGAGTAGGTGCAGTTTCTCATCAAAGTGTCCTGTTAAAAAACAAAGCAGGTAAGAGGCCATTTCCTGCCCAATGTAGCTGAGGAACCTGAGCCTACAGGAAGGTGGCCATTCTGCAGAATAGTTCACAGATCAGTCATTTTTCATTTTTTTTAATTCAACTTCTCTGAGACTAGTGTCATATTCCCGACTTGCTTTGTGCCTTACAGCAGAGTGGTACATTGCCCTCCTTTCAGATGCTAAGCCTGCTGTCCCTCCTGCCTCCCAGATTTAACCACTTGTCGTGGTTTAACCTGGCAGGCAGCCAAAGACCACGCAGCCGCTCGCTCACGCCTCCCCCCCCCCCCCCCACCCCCCTCCCCCCCCCCCCACCATGTTGAGCCTTTCTCACCACTGTATAATTTACACAGCCTGTTAATTTGGCAGAAAATAATAATGATAATGATAGAATATACAAAATGAGTGATGCACAATGCAATTGCTCACCACCCGCTGACCGATAACCAAGTAGCAATCGCTACTTCTGGAACACGCCTACCATTCATATACTGAGCATGACATCACATGGTATGGAATACCCCATTGGCCAGCTGGGCTAGCTGTCCTGGCTGTGCTCCCTCCCAGTATAGCTTGGTAGCAGAGGATAGTTGTCCTTGACAAGGTACTTAGCAACAACTGAAAACATCAGTGTGTTATCAACATTCTTCTCATACTAAATCCAAAACACAGCACTAGGAAGAAATGTAACTCTATCCCAGCCGAAACCAGGACACCACTCCATCAGCTGCACCCCCAGATCGCATGCTGCATGCACACTGGGATGAGCTGATGCAAGCAAAACACACACATTTGCTTTGGGTAAATTTCCTCATCCCTTCAGAAAGCTGAAGAAAAAAAATTGATTAAAACAATTTTGTTTGTTTGGGGCAGGGATGAAATAGATTTGAGATTTTTTCCCTAAATTTCATCTCAATTTTATTTTGATATTTTCAAGACAAGCAATTCCAAATTAAACAAAAATCAGAGCATTTCTCAAAATTACCTTCAACTGAAGGCTGAAACTCGAAATTAAATATTTTATTCCATCTCCACCAAACGTTCTTTATCTCAGAAATGGTCTGGAGCTGGCAGTTCAGTTCCAATGTACTTAGGCACACAAACGTCCTTCCTATCACCCTCCCTCCTACACTGCCTCACTATAACATTCCCCTGGGGTTTTGCAGATGAACCTCTGAGCCCGGGAAAGTGACAAAACCAGCATTAATCACCTGCAGGACAGGATTTTCTCTTTTTCCTTCACTCAGTGCCATCACGAGCAGAGACGTCTTCTTCGAAAGAGTGGATCACTCTTTCTGCTCCCTTCAAGCTACTTTGTCCATGATGGTGATCCGGTCCTTGTCAGAGTTCATTTAATCTTTTCTGCTTTCTGACTTAGTTTCGAAGTCCTCTTAGGCCTATATCCAACCTAAAAGTAACTTAAAGTCACAACATTTATAAGAGAAAGCATTAAAAATAAAATGCAAAAATCCCCCAGTAGTATTTGCAACTTGGAAAGAGAGAAGAGAAAGACAGTGGTCCCCATCAGTTTGAATTAATGTAGAGCAAGGCACAGACAAAGCTCTGTCTGCCATCTCACTCCTAGAAACCAGTGTGAGATAAATGGTGACAGATACTGGAAAGGACGTGCGGGGCTTAGTTATGTAAGCTTCATGGGTCAGGGAACTTACAGACTACCAAAACCAAACGCCGATGTGCAGACCTGTGATCTCCTTTTTTAACAAGCTTGGCTACGGGAGTAGACAAAGAATACAGCAGCCTGCAGTATTTTGGAGAGTTTTTTCCAGTGTGATTTAGTTAGTACTAACATAGAAACAGAAAAAGATACACATACATCCAAACAGCAACAAAGGACCAAGGGTGCTATCTAGCATCCAGATACTGTTAGCAACAGTAGTTTATAAACTGTAAAATTGAAGCTGTATCCAAAGGACAATTCTGAAATTCTAGATACAGGTCTTCAGCAAACTGAAAGACAGAGATAACTTGAGAAGTAATGAATTTCCCTCAGCAGCAGCAGAAGGTATCTCAGTGTGCAAACAGCATCATGGTCAGAGCCTGACCCCTGAAAGAACCAGGCTCAACAACAGAAGGGTGGCTGAAAGTTACATGCAGTGGCTTATACACAATCCTTTTCTACCGATTCTGTTGCCATTATGCTGAGATTCTGACCTGCATTTTTATTTACTGAACAGATTTGTGTCACTGCAAATGAAAATTCTGAAAATTAATAGATTTTTTTATATATATATATACAGTTTCACAAAAACAATTTATGATCTGTTATGGAAAAAAGAAAAAGAAAAAAATTGGTTTGACTAGCTTTTTTGTTAGAAAATGTAATTTTGGAGCACTGCTGCACCAAGGCATTAATGTGTACTTTAGTGTAGAGCTCACTGTAAGTGTGTAAATAATCTTATAAAAAATTGGTGCTGAGAGAATTTTGGTTTGAAAATCAGTTCTCATGACGGTATGAATGTAGAGCTGGTTAGGTTCATGTATTAGAACACAAAATAACTATTTTTTTTTTTTAAAAGCCATGAGTTCATGCATACAAGGCTCATCAGCTGGATCCCTATGTGCAGAGAGACAGCGAAGACCTTTGCTTGATCAACTTACACCAAGTGACCGAAAAAGAAGTGTCCACAAGAGCTGTGCAAATATATATAAGCAGAACTGTGCCTATATAACATGAGCCGCTGATTCACAGGTCACTGCAGGGGAAGAAAAGTAATAATCGGGAAGCAAGACCTGTGTTCTGTACATAATCTTGCTGCGTGGGTTCTGTCTGTTCATTGTGTTGGAAATACCGCACCGGCTTCATGAAAATACCAGGTTGCCTAAATAACGTAGCTGAGTACAGTTGTTTCATGGATTACACATATACACAATATCCTTCTTTTTTAATCCTAGAAGGGGTTGAATCTTGTACTAAAAAGAAAACATGCCACAATCTGTTTGAATTTCTGGACAAACTCCTGACCCGTAAAGGCCGTCACCCCGTCCCCCACCTGCAGCCGCAGCG
>NW_009197661.1:4237-4959 GCF_000690835.1 Fulmarus glacialis | reverse complement strand
GTACCCACGTTTACCCTATTTTAAGAGCCCTGCAAGTCACTTTAAAGGAATCTTAATTGCCTCTTAATAGGAGAGGCAGCGTTGTTTCCTTAGCCCGTGGTATCCTAGGCATACAGTAACCTGGCCAAAGATGTAAGATAGGGAAAAACAAACCCTCGTTGGCATGTAAGCCTCACCAAAATATTTACCCGTGACAAGGGGTGCAATTTTAGAGGTGGCAACAGCAAATAAGCTCAGGTAGGATGGGTATTTCCACGGCGGCACGTCCCCGGAATGAATCCGGGCTGCCCCTGCCTTCCCACGGCGCTCTTGGTTTTAATGTGCTCGGGAGCTCAAACCCGATTCAGGCCGGCGCTGCCGCCATCCTCTCCTCTCCCACCATTCTTTTTTAAACCTTGCGGCAGGAAAAACACAGGGATGGGACCCAAATCCCTTCCTACGGCCCCGAAACACCGTCTGCATCCCGTGCCTCCGGGGTAACCCCATGCCATCAAAGGCCTCCTCCTCGGTGTGTTAGGCTACATGATTATAGGTTATATATTATTGTTTATATTATACAGGTTTAATCGCTCTTTTCCTATTTAAAAAAATAAAATAAAGACCCTTTTTGCTGGACACAGCTGGCTATAACCCGGAGGTTGTAGCCGAGCTGCCAGAGAAGAGTTGAGCAGCCCGTGGGGGGACAGCCCCCCACTAACGAGACGAAGGCGGGCACCCACCGG
>NW_009197661.1:1227-3580 GCF_000690835.1 Fulmarus glacialis | reverse complement strand
CCACCTTAACCCCCCCCCCGCCGCGGCAGCCCTGCGGTTTCCCCGCTGTTTCCTCCACGCCTCCTGTTTTGCACCAGTAAATGGGACGGTTTTAGGGTGGCGTAAACCCCAGGGTAACCCCACCCTCGAGCTCAAGTCCTCCGGCCCCAAAATCTTCGGGGTGAAGCAGCCGGCTGGATTTATCCCCCTGCCCCTACACCGGTGTGCTCGCGCATCCCCCCTGCTCTCTTCTCCTGTGTTAAGGGCCGCGGAGGAAAATATTCGGAAAATAACCCACTCCGTCATTTAGCGACCCCCAGCATCACCTTGACGCTCCGTTAACCCCATCAGCCATGCCGGGAGGAGGATGCTCGTCTCGGGGAGATATTTTCCAGCATCCCCAGCAGCGGGAGAGGCTAAAGCCGGTCTCCAGCGGGGCAGCAATAAGCTGGCAGGAGGTTGCATCTACTTACGGTCCGTTCTCTTGGTCCAGGCAGAGCAGGCAGGAGCTCGGCGGGATCTACGAGGCCATCCTCTCTTCCCCTGGCAAAGCGAAAAGGGAGAGCATCCTTAGGGCTACGGCAACCCGCACCGGCAACGTGCGAGGGACGCTTCGCTTAGCAGCCCATCCGCCTTCGGAGGATCCAGCGGATCCCTACCGATCCCCACCTAGGGCAGCTCCGAGCAGCGATGGGGAACCAGCCCCAGGGGACCGGCAGAAGGGCCATCACGTGTCGCAGAGGATGCCTGAGCTCTCCGCAAAGCCACCCACCTCCTCCGGTGCCGGCAGCACCCAGGGCCGGGCTTCAGGCTGCTTTTAAGGAGGAGGCGCGGCGGTCCAGAGCCCGGACCTCGCCGCAGGTCTCCCCAACATCTTGTAGCCTTTCCCACCAAAAATCCCCTTCCATGACTCACTCGGATTTTTAGGAAGGGGGTGATGCCCTTTCCCAGGGAAAAAAGGAACGCAGCCCCGCTCATCCTGGGATGCTCCGCAGCTCTCCTGCCTTCCCGCGCGGAGGATGCTCCTTAATCCCACGTCTCCAGCATCTCTTCCCCCAAAACTTTCCAAATTACGCATCCTCGCCCCGCGCTGTAATATCCTTACGACTCGGGGAAGGAAAAGCCTCGCCGCGGAGCTGCCGTGCATAGAAACCCTTCTGCCACGCTGCTTCTCAAAGAAAAGCCTCTCTGCAAGGACAGCTGCTCTGCATCCAGCTTAATTACCCCAGCTAATGAGCAGCAAGGTGGGGTGAAAATGAGAAAATGAGCCCATTGCTCTCTCAGTCAGCAGCCGGGAGCCAGCTTTGCTCTTCCTTCCGTGCCGGTGGGATGGATGGGAGTCACAGCTCTCCCAAAAAACCACGCGAGGAACTATCTCAGCCCAGTTCGGTGCAAGGAAGGGCAAAGCAGATGGGGAAGGGTGGCCTGGACAGCATCGGCAAGGCTCTCTCCGCAGCCGGTGCTCGAGCCCAGGCAGAGAAGATGCTTCCAGAGGGAAACCCTGAAAGGCAGGAGGTTTCCTTACCTCTCTCCATCTCCTCCAGCTGGGAAAAGCGAACGCGAGAGATGCTGGGGGCCAGCACCCTGGTGCAAGCCTTGCCCAAGGCATGCTTCGCTCTTAATGCCCCGTTAATTTTAACAGAGGGCACGTCCCCGCGCAAGGGATGGGGAAGGAAACCACCGAGCATCTCCGAGATGCTTTTTCCTCTCATCGAGGCCGGGTACTTCTCCCCAGGGATTAGGCTTTCCACAGATGCCCTGGGAGGATGAGGGATGGCTCCATCCCAGTGCCACATCTTTCCTCTCCGGCCAAAGCAGCTCTGCTTTCTCCTACCTCCACCATTTGCTGGGCGAAGCAATTAAACCAGAGGGCTTGGGGCAATCAACAGCCAAACCAGACGCACTTGGGGCCGCTTTGCAAATGCCCCAAAAAATTCACCTTCCTGCACCAGGGTCTTTCCAGCAGCCCTGAATCCATCGGAACATCCCACATTGCTGCCGACAAGGAGCCTTTTTATTTAGAGCCGTGAATTATAGGATCGGCTAACGAGGTTAAACTCTCCCCCGGGGAGCTCCTGCTAAAGCGCTTCCCGGCGCAGCGTCAGAGATGAGGAGGAGGAGGATGCTCAGAGCTGCCTGGGGGTGGGCAAGGGGATGCCTCCTTCCCCCCCAGCACCCTCCCGGGAGGACGCTGCAGCCCTGGATCAGCAGAAGACTGCGATCCCTGAAAGCACACGGGCCCTGCGAGGGAGGATCCGAGGTCTTGCCCAAAGCTGGTCTTTCCAGCTCGACTGGAAGAGCTGGGAGCCGGATCGCTGCCGGTCTCCCCAGGATTGTTTTCCAGCCGCTCGAGGGGTTTCCCCACCACCACCCG
>NW_009197661.1:689-1166 GCF_000690835.1 Fulmarus glacialis | reverse complement strand
GCGTCCGCCAGGTCAAGAGCCGTCGTTTCCACCACTCGCCGCGGGCGGCTCAGCCCATCCGGCAGCTGATCCCGGCAGAAAACGAACATCCTGTATCCCAGAGCCCTCAAAAAACCCTAAACAAGCTGATGTTTCCCTCCCCAGGCTCCCAGCTACACCGCCTGCCTCAGTTTCCCCTCCTGCCTAGCAGGCTGCATTTAAATAACGATTTCCAATTTTGAGGAGGGGGGGCAAAAGGCACCTTGTGCTCGCCCCCCCCGACGTCTCCGCTCCGGGATGCTCGTGGCTTCAGGCGGAAGAAAACAAAAACCCAACGGCCGCATCCCTTCCCCTATTAAAGATTAAAGCCAGCCAGGATCAGCCCTTTGAGGGGCTCAGCCCCGGTGCAGGAGCATCCCCGGGGGGCCACGGGCATTTTCGGGACTTGCACAGGCAAGAGGGGACACGTGCAGGGCAGGGACGAGCCACCGAATCCCT
>NW_009197661.1:0-579 GCF_000690835.1 Fulmarus glacialis | reverse complement strand
GCCGGATCCCCCGACGCCCCCCCACCGAGGAGCGCCCCCCCCCGAGGGGGGGGGTTTAAAAAAGAAGAGGTGGGAGATGGAGACGACGTTTCTCCTCCTTCCACCAGCCAGACCTGAAGCAAGGCAGCCGTCCGTCTGTCCGTCTGTCGGCGCTCCATCGCCAGTCTCCCTCGGTTAAAACTATCTCCCAAGGGGGGAGAGAGCAAAAGCCGGGCTGGGAGGGGAATAAAATCCAGGTGAGCTCATCCTCCTCCTCCTCCTCCGAAGACGTCTCTACTTGGCATGAGCGAGGTGTTTCCAAGCCCGGCACATCCCTCACGTCGCCCCGATCGCTATCGCCCCGGGACCAGGAGCTTATTCATTCGGCAGGGGGACTCAATCCGGCCGCTTCCCGACCATCGTTCGGCTGAGCCAAAGGTGTAATGCCAGTGCGGGATGCAATTTTTCCAGCAGACGTTTCCCTGCTAATCCTCACCCCAGCATCCTGGCGGATGCTCCCTGGCCGGGAGAGCGCGGAAGAGCCACCACCAGCAGAACCCCCATCCTCCACCCCAGCTGGGTTTTTTTAATTAAATTAAT
>NW_009197660.1:758-988 GCF_000690835.1 Fulmarus glacialis | reverse complement strand
TGGTGCGTCATCCTGCCCCGCGCCGTGCTGACCCCCCGGTGTCCCGCCTGGGCTGGTCTCACGCCTCCAGGACAGATTGATGGGCTTGAGCACTGAAGTCCATTAATTCTTGTTCCTTGGTTGTTGACTAACGAGAACTATTGACCTGCGTCCTGTTGGTCCCTGCCTTCCCTTGGTCACAGGGACTGCAGCTCCCTGCTTCTTCTGTATCCATACGTGCAGTACATCAT
>NW_009197660.1:0-590 GCF_000690835.1 Fulmarus glacialis | reverse complement strand
CTGCGAAGGGCAGGCTGGGATCCTGCAGCGTGGGTCTGCGGCCGGGCGGGAGCCTGCAGTGCCTTCCCGCAACCCGCAGTGTGCAGAGGGCTTTCTCCTAAAAGCTTATCTATATGCATATGTATATGTGTGTGTGTATACATACGTACATTTATGTGTTTCAAGAGATGGAGTCAAGTTTCATCTGGAGCAGAAGCAGCCTATTAGCAAGAGCAGCTGTGCATACAGGCAGGAGGACAGGAGCCAGCCCTTCTCAAGCTCCAGTTCTGTCTCTCCTTAGCTGGGACGCAGCCCAACAGCCGCTCCTTCGCTCACACAGGCAGCGGTGGGGTTTTGCACTTGCTGCTGCACCAACGATCTTGTAGAAAACTTGCCTGCAGTGCCCACTGCATTCCCGCTGCATCCCTGCTGCATCCCCACGGCGCGTGGTCCTGCCGAGGAGGGTCTGCAGGGACCCGAGCCTCCCCCGTGGCCAGCCTCCCCCATGTGGTTGTCACCTGCTGTCGTGAGAGCTGGGACTCGGCGGAGGAGGGCCGCGTGGACGGGAGGGCAGGAGCCGAGGCGGTGGGGCTGGGGGGGGGGGGAGGGGG
>NW_009197659.1:0-12316 GCF_000690835.1 Fulmarus glacialis | reverse complement strand
TGCCCGGGGCTGCCAGGCTTCCTGCGGCCGGGATGCCCACCCCTGCCCGGGGGCGCCCAGGCTTCCTGCGGCCCGGGGTCGCTGTGGCACAGTCCCGTCACAAACTGATCCCTCAGCTAAACCCCGTGGAGGGAATGGATTGTGCCAATAAAAAGAAGTTTCTGAAAACTTCTTCTGAAAACACTTATTTGTAAAACTGTAACCATATCAAAAGAACGCAAGAGAAAAAACACAATTTGTTAGAAGCTGACTTCCATTTTATAAGAGGAACAGATGTTTTATTGTAATTAAAGCTCATCTTTTTTGTACAAGGTGACTCTTGGAGCATGCATATATTCCAAGTAAACAAGTCTACTGTATCGCTTTCATACGAATGCTGATGATCCACAGCTTTCTTGTAAATCTAGCTTACTCTCGAAGAATTACTTTAAAAAAAAAAAAAATCTCTACTTCAGCTTATATGGCTTTTCATTCTATTGCTTACTCTCCCAGCTAAGCCCTAAATAATTACTTTTACTTAGTATGTCTTGAATATTTATGGAAACTTCCTTCCTATAGTATAAAAATGAAGCATAGACATCTAAGATTAGTAACCAAATGAACCCAATGTTGAGTTGATTAAAACCTGCTTAGCAGCAGTGTACCGCATTGTCACACTCGTATAAGCAATTTTACATACTTAGAACTATCCAATTACTTTTTCAAATATATTAGTGAAGTGTTGTAAACAGCGCAATGTGCTAGTTTAAACAACACACAGTAAAATATGTATACAGTTAAGTAAATCACCGTGTCGAGCTCTGGCTCTCTTCTAGCAATTATCATGTCAAAGTCAGCTCGAGGTCAAGTTCAAGTGGGGACTGCAGGATGTTTGCAAGTGGGAACCCACTAGGTCACGTTCATGAACACAGTAACCTTGGGCAGAGGCAGCGCAAGAAAGAAGCAATGAATGTCACCTTGTAGGACAACTCTTCTGTCCCACCAGAGAATTTGCCAAGTAAAACAAGGTGCACGTTTCTGAATGCTTGTTTATCTCAGGATTTATTTCCTCGGGGCTTCGAGTTTTCTATTATCTTTATAAAATGATATTCTTCTATGCAGACTTTAGATTAGCATAACTCAACAGGAATTTCTGTGCTAACAAAAAAACAAAATTAATGTAACAGTACCCTTAATACGGGTCACGTACTGGTGGCAAACTAGCAAGACTTGTTAGGCAAGTGATAAACAACCACATAGGTAGACTAAATTCAACCACCTAACCGGTGCCTGTACAGCAAGATAAAGATGTTACTATGGATGACACTTGCATGAGAGCTAGTAGGAAAAGGAGGCTGACAGGTTACTCATCACCAAAACTACTAGCAGAATCCTACAAACCTACACATTTCTGGAGCTGTGGCATGCTGACGAACCTTTCCCCAGCTTAGGACAGTCCTGATTACAGGCAATTTTCTGTAGACCATGTTACTCTGTTGATTAAAACCTACGTGTCAGAGAAAGTACAAACTTGACTATGAACGTGTGAATGATTCATTATCCAGATGAAAGGAGCGCTGCGCTTGACTGGGTACAAACATCACCAACTTGTTTTCTTCCAGTTTTATGACTATCTGCCACTTTATTTTAGCAAGAATAGCATAATAAAAAGGAGTGGCATTCTTTCTTTCTTTCTCCCCTTTCATTTTCAGCTGCAATATACTGTACATGGCTGACAGTTTTCAAATGAAGCATTTGTCGTGTTTAAGTCAGAGTTAACAACAAAGTCAGTAGCCAACTTGCTTTTGTGGTAACAGGAAAGTCTCCACTGAATTTTTACTGGTGGAATAGGAGTGCTGCGCATTTTATCTGATGGTTTATCTGGAAGAAATAATGCAGCAGACCATTACTCTCCAGAAATCTGCATCTTAAAACCTTCCTTCTGTTTATGTATTAGTTGTCAGTCTGAATTTTATATATCTGAAATTACTTAAATCCTAAAAGACAATAAATACATGTTAAATCATAAATACTCAAGTCAATCCTCTTTTGCATGTCTCAGCCTTCTTTTATATCATGGACATTGGCTTGATGTAGCAGACTTCAAGACAGTAAGGATTTTTGTTTTGGCTTCAGCGAATGCTGAGAACACTCAGACCAATGCTTCTGCAACTGAAGTGATTTCAAGTGGTTTTACTAATGAATTCTTAATCTAGCTTGGTGAAAATGTGCATTAAAAATAATATTCAGTTCTGGGATTAACGTTTCAGAAAGAAATAAATAAAATGTTTGAGTTCAGACCAGAGTAACAAAGGTGACCAATATTTTTACTTATAATGAAAGATTAAAAGAACTAGTGAACACAGAGCTCTCCTGAGCAATAATTTAGGGGTTATAATGGTAGTGTAACTTTTCAATAGCAGTCCTTGGAGAGTATAAGATAGCAAGGAGGTCAATGAAGTATTTAAAGCAGCTGAATCTAGTAGTAATGAGAAAAAGCCAACAAAAAGAAATTCAGAGAGAATGCTGTGAAAAAAAAATACCACTCATGCAATAATCTTCTAGGGGAAGGAAGGGAAGAGTGATGGAAACCCCACAGCAATGAAGCTTTTAAAAATAGGCCTGAAAATAAACTATAATGAAAAATTCGCTCTAAGTGAAGTTACCTATTAAGTCACATCCGTATCTAAGTTCCATTGCTGAATACTTAGCTCTATCGTTATTTTAATACCATTAGTCAATGGTATATCATAATGCTTTATGTTGTGGTGTCATTTTTGAAAACATACCTTTTGCAAGTATCTGTGGGAACAATAACCACCAAAATGTTTGCAATTTGCAATCTAATGTAAATAGACACAATTAAAAAACAAGTCCTTTATTCAAAAGTACAGTATATCTTTTCAAAAGATTATCTTCCAGTTTAAACTCCAGACTAGTTTTCTTATGCTCTCAAAATATCTAATTCTTCAACTGCAAGGGAAGGTGAGGAAAGGTTGGGTAAAAAGGACAGTAATTTGTTGTATCTTTTAGTGAAACAGAAATTGTAACCACTTCTACGTGGGCCATTTTGTTATCAGCAATTGTGTAAGCACATCTTATTTATAGTTATTCTGATCAACATCATCTAAAGAGTTGCTTTTAGCTTCCAGAACAGCTCACTGAACTACAGAATAATCTCTTAAAATCTTATGCATTCTTATTCTGCATTTATACCACTACAGAAGCAGACCTCAGATGAAAGTGTTTTATAGGTAACTGTTTATAATGAGTCCTCATTAACGCTAAACCATAATGGAATCCAGTAAACACGACTACAAGGAAGGATAAAGATTAAACATGTAGCTTTTTGCTGCCTTAAGAAGCCATCACCTCTGAACTGGCTAGATCCACTTAAGAATGCTTTCAGCTTGATAACTGTAAATTGCCAACAGTTGCACTAATATCACCATTGGCCATTAGGAATTCAGTTACAAATAGCTGACTCAATGCCTAGTACACTGCACCCTTCAAACTGTGGTAGATATATGTTCTTTTGCTTTTACTTTTCTACAAACGGTGTTACGAAGATTAATGAAATTAAAAGGATTTGAGCTATCAACTTGGAACTTAACTCAAAAACGAACTTTTTCCAGATTCTGATTTTCTTTCCTTAATTACAGATAAAATACAGATTATTTGTTAGTAACTCCCGGTTATAATGGAAGGTCTTAAATAGATCTCAAACACAGAGGAGTAATAATTCCAATCAAGTTTCTCGCTTCATGGTAAGAGGGATCGATAACATTGTGTATCTGATGAGAACATGAAGCTACAAAGATGCAAAAGAGAACTCTGCCTTACAGAAAGAAAAAAGCTTTTTAGAACCAAAGTGTCATGTTTCCTCACAAAGTCAGTCTGCCAGTGAGAACAGATTTTTTAGTGTTTGTGTCCATAATTTTGATTTTGGAAAGCAGTATTAAATTATTACTAAATACATATAGTTGCATCATAAACAGAACATTCTGAAATAGTATCCCTGCCCAGTTCATGTGTGTTGTGATTAGAGGTGGTCAAGAGACAAGGAGAATGCTCAAAAACAGGTAAGTTCATACTGAAATGCACACTGAATAGTAATCCTTTTTTTATTGTTGTTTTAGCACGTGGAGTGAGTGTCAGAGACTAACACATGCTCTGCAATTTAGTGTTCATCTATGTAATAATGGCCTCTGTGGTCAGCAGCTTCACTGATGGATCATAATAATGGATGATGTCTAATAATCATCTCTTATCCACTACCCGAATGGCAATTACAGCCATTTCCTCACTGGAAACTGCAATCTCTTCTTTATTTGGCACTAAAATTATTAGCTCTTTTAAAGAGTTGTAACATGGATTAATCAATACAAAAGCTGTTTATATAGTCCTGATAATGATCCATTATCCCTTAATCTGATTCTTGAGCTTTCTCAGGGTATGAAGGTTTTTTTTCTTTTCAAATGAATATCATATCTTTAGTAATGGGCACATGGAAAACCTAAGTAGGCTCTCTTCCCAAGCTATATTACCCAATTCATTTTGTCTTTCAAGACAAGATTCATTTATGGGAAATAATTATATTCAGGAAAGGGAAGTAATAACATAATAATGTATCTACCTAATACAAACAAGTTTAAAGTGAAGTCTGACCTAAGTGGTTGCTGAAATGCTGGGATTAAAGAAAAAAAAAGTCTGTTTGGGCATGATAAATCATACCATTTACTAATATGCCCAAAATAACCTAGGGAGTGTTAGAATCTATTCCTAGACATAACTGTGCAATATATGGATTGTAATGAGCACTATATATGTACTTTGTGATAACTTGAAAATGATGGTTTGTCACTACAAGTGTTAAAGTCAACTCTTGGCATAGTTTGGCTTTTGAGTGCAACTTGATGTTTGTTTTATCTTTGCAATTCTGTGATTAATAGTGTCATATGAAGTAATAAAACAAAAACAAACCAAAGAACCCCACCCAACCCCTCAACACAGCGTGAGATGAACAATGCGATTAACGAAATAACTACGTGACAGGAATCACACAGCAGTGACTGAACATGCAGTGAGTTTTTGAAGAAATGCACTCAACATCTGCAGTTTGGATATCTAGGGATGGCTGTGGAAAGCAAAATTTAAAAATTTTTCATTTAAATTAAGGTTGTAATTTCTTGCAGATCCTTCTCATTCCAGTAGCACTGTTCTGCTAATTGGGGCAACTATTTAGAATTTTACAGGTCTGCTTTTGAGCAGAGAAGAAATGGACTTGCGTGAACGTGACTTTTACTATGATTAAACATTCATCTAGAGAAGAGGGAAACCAGCATGTGAATTATCAATTCTTTCAGGAAACTCAGATCAAACTGACTGCTCAAATCATAAAGACCAGTTTATTCTTTAAGAATTAACCCAAATAGGAAATGAAAGTACCAGAGCAAATTTTTTTTGTGCTCAGATTCTCATACTTCAAGGTTCAATGCCTCTACATAAAAGCATAAATATCTTTATCTAGATTGAACATTGCTTTGATAACATTGGAGGTTATCATCATAGTGTAACATATGACATAGCCTTGATTTCCCTGGAAAACTCTTTTAAAACTCTTTTCTTTTTTTTGCTTCATCCCTTCTGTATTCAGCAAAAACAGGCAGGGAGAGGGAAGGAGGAAAGAAACAAATACAACCTAGAACAAAACCAAAAAGCACCAGAAACCTCACAGACCTAATTTTCAAAGCAATTTGTTGGATTAAATATCTTTAATATTTACAGGCTTAATGTTGATGAGATGTATAAGTATCTCTACCTAGTAAATCATAATTTCTTAAAAGAGTCATCTGTTCATTGAAAAGAGCTGCTGTGGGTTTTTGCATGAAGGTGAGTATGTATTGGTAAGTCGCAGAAAAAGCTATTCCGTTCTTGCATTCATAATGATTAAAAGACAGGTACAATAAGCCTTCCTGGTGAGAGACACTTTCTGAACTCTCAGTAAATTGTTCAAACACGTAACATTAAGAGCATTTTAATTAAAATTTCACAAAATCATAGAATGGTTGAGGTTAGAAGGGACCCCTGGAGGTCATCTTGTCCAGTCTCCGTGCTATAGCAGGGCCACCTAAAGCCGATTTCTTAGGACCGTGTCTAGACGGCTTTTGAGTATCCACAACCTCTGTGAACAACTTGTTTCAGTGCTCGATCAAAATCTGGGGTTTGGTTTTTTTCCTAGATCTTTCCTCAGATTATCTACACAGCTTAATTGGAACAAGTGCTCTTTCAAAGGTAAAGAATAAAAACATGGTTACTTGGGTTCCTCTTATCTGTTGACATGGAAAGTGGAGTTAAACTGTTGTAACATTAAATATGTAAAAGTCTCTAACACAGCCTGCTCTCCTGCAGCGAGAAACAGTGTCTTGCAAAACATGATTCAATGCCTTGGTTTAGGTGACAGCACCAGTACAAAGTGGACAGTACTCTAGAAGTGTATTTCTCTACATTCATGTAAGCAGGGTCTAAGCAACTTGCCCAGATGCATACATTTACATTCCAAATACCTAAAATTAGGTCAGCTGAATACACTGCAACAGTCAAACGAGACTGAAATAATATAGTAGTACACCTATGGCTTTGCTAAACAACTCCAACATTCACTATAAAACTAATATGGAGTCTATGTATGTTTATAGGGCTTTATCCAGCAGAAATTGAGAGACAAGATTAACATGGTTTTATGACTAGAATTAATAAAACATTTCTTATTATGAGGTTGTTACCCTCTACATACTAATACCTTCCTTGCCGAAGAATAAGACAACGGCTGCTGTTAAGGGTACCATTTTACGGAAAGTTATGAAGCACATTCCTCCATTAAGGCAAAAAAGCAAGTGCTTTCAGATTTTACATATTTATTTACTTGCGCATCACATGTAAAATAGCAACCACATTATTATCATTATTGCAAGCCCAATAATCTAACATTGACCACTTTCCTTAAAACACCTTTCAGTGATGTAATAAATATTGTTTATTGTTATGTTCACTTGTAGAAACTTTGCTTCTTTAATCTAACTTCATTTGACATCCATTTTCTACTCAAATAAATTTCACCACGACCCTGTTCAATGATTTATATACTAGATGAATTAACAATGTATAATTATTTTTGGTGATGATAATCAGCTGTCATTATTGACCAAGTCTAGCCATGACTATGTTAATAATGAACAATTAAGGCCAGAATAATATACTTTACAGCAAGCAGGATAATAAGAGCTGAGTAAGTAACTCAAATCAATTTCTACTAATAGCCACTTTAACAAAATAATCAAAATTGCTTTACTCATATTTAGGATTCCTTTCTATTAATTTCTCATAGATACTGTTGTTTTATAAGCAACGCTTAACACCGCCTTCAAAGGCATAATTTTCAGTTTTAATTTATCTAGTCAGTGTCCATAAAAGTTCACTCACAAACAAACTTCAAAAGACATTTTGAGTTAATTGGTCATGAATTAGCTAAAAGGACAGTTCGCTTGAGTAAGTCTCTTTGTAGGAAAAAACCCAGCAGTTGAAGGTAAGAAAATAGATCTTCTAAATTCAAGGAAATTCAGGGAGAGAAAAACCTGACAGTCCCAAGAGAGTCAAATCCCAAGCATTTGACTTCCGTCTTTCTGATGAAAAAAAGATTCAGGTGTCCTAAATATGTTTATATGAGCATAAGTGAAATATTCTCTCATTTCTTCTATGAACTACCCATACACAGACCTTAAATATGCAAAAGCACAGTTGGGATCTAAGTCTTGTCTTTTGCTCTCTTTTCACGTCACCATACGTTAGTGGGGTCTTTGTTTAGCGGGGCACAACAGTTTGGGGTGGGTTTTGTTCGTAACAGCAATATGATTTTGTTGTTCTAATTTCCAACAATGTACACAAAGAAAAGAGAATATACATGGCAACAAATAAAAGTTTCTCAGCCAGTCCTTGCATCTGAAATTCAGTGATTTTTAAAAATGTCTGGAACTCGGTTGTCCCCCTCTGATTCATCACAGCAGCATGAACTGAAAATACTTATTAGACACACTGAGGCTGCTGTTGCATGGGGGAGGGAGATAGAGCAAGAGCGAGCACGAGCAAGTGGAAAACAGCATTTGACTTCAGTCTCTAACTGTTGTGCCTTCATGAATACTGCTTAGTGGAAACAAACAAACAAGAGCCTATATATGTACAGCAGGGTCATCGATTTAGTCCCAAGAGATGAATGATCATTTGCAACTATGCCTACTTTTTCAACGTTAATGAATCATTAAGTATTGTTTCTGGACCTCCCTGACCTTTCAGTGATTAAATAGCCGATCCTATTGCACTGTAGAGTATTTAAATTCCTTGGAACGAGCATTCTTAGAGATGGTAAAAATGGTGCCTTGCATGTTTTATATACATTATATTTAGATTATATATATATGCATTCCCAATAAACGTGGGATGAGACAACTGCTAAACTCCTACTTTAAAAATCTAAAGCAACATTTCTTATTCAGGCTTCCAAATCAGCAACATTTGTCGAATGGCCATGACAGGATGGCATGAATGTACTGTGGGAAGCACGAACTACAATAACTCTAAGCTGGCAATTTTGCAGTTAAGATCTTTTCAGGATCTTTTCTCTGTGTAAATAGAGACCATTTCTACAAAACTGAATTATTTGGAAAGAAATAAAATATTCCTTCCAAAGTACCTTTCCCATCACTATGGAGATCGTTGCTTTTCAGAATCAGAAATTTTCTTATTTTAGCTACATTGCATCTAATGAAGACAAGAAAAGATCCTTTTATCCTCAGGTAAGTGAAATAATATTTCACTCATCCTAAATTCGTGATTTAATTGGTGATTTCTGAGGAATCTAAAATTGACAGAAGTAAAAATGCGACTTTCTGGTCAATCATTTCTGCATTAAAAAAAAAAAAAATACAATTGAACATTCCAAATTGAATGTATATACATAATCCCCAGGCACGTTATCATCTAGCAGGTAGTATAGTCTGGGTGAGGTCTGCAGCGCTCTCACTATAAATTTAAAATTCACCGAAGTATTTTATTAGGAAACAATCAGCAAAGACTTTGTGATACACCAACTGAAATTAGAGAGGACAGAAGGGAAGGAGGAATGAAAGGTTAAAAGAACAACCTAATTGATAAAGTCTGGGAAAAAACACCCAGAAGCAAAATGTAATTTTAGAGAAACGTAAGTGGTGGAGATAATGTCAAAGCTAGTTATTGCTTTTTGCACAGCAGAGGCGATAGGACAGAAGGCACGCACAGAAAATGGAACCTGGAGCAAGTCAAATTCCAGGGAGAGGAGTCTTTTCATCACTGCACATTAATCCATTTCTGGAAGGTGGAGGTCGCTTTTTTCATTGATTTCTGTTTGTTTCAATAATTAGATGCTCTTTGGCAAAAGCAGGTTGCAAACACTGGCTGAAGCGCTCACGAAATCACAATAGTAACTTGCAGAACTGCACTTGTCTCAAAACAGAGCATCTTAACGTGACTCAGATCTAGAATCACAGTTCATTTGGAAAACTAATTCCTAAAAAACTTTCCAAATTATTACAGTTGGATTTAGGTCACAAGTTACTGGGTTAGGCTTTTTCTGAAACAGCACCGTAGGAAAAAAAAAAAATCCTTAAATATTCATACCCCGCCATATTACTTTGTACGTTATGTATATTTATTAGTGTAAAACCCCGAGTATGCTAGGTATTATATGGATATATTGCAAAACACCATCACTGTTTAGAAAAGCTCTCAGCCTGATGGGAATAAAGAAGGAGATTACTTATTCCTTGAAATTCCTTTAGCTACTCTCTCCTGTTCAGCAGCATGTTGCCAACCAAAGTTTATGCTGTGTTTGGAACTGGACACCACAGAAAACCCGCTGTTTGGAAGGGGCAGCGATGGTCTCACTGAATCAGCTTCTGGCAAAAAGGAAAAAAACTCTTTTCCAGAAATTACTCTTCTCTACTGTTTTCTCAGAACATCCAATAGTTATAACTCATACCCTAGAGCAAGGAAAATCTAATTTTCTTTCAAAAGTCCTATTTAGTGTTTTAATATTTACCATTATAACTCTGGGTTTTCTTAACATCAGTTTGTAAGCTGCTAGGCTTGGACCTGTGTAAACTCTTTTCTGGGCCTCTTTTTTCTCTTTTCACCATATGCTTTTCTATGCAAACCGTGTATAGGCTCAGTATGTAAAATCCTGCCACAGATCACACCTGTCGTAACCATTGATACCAATTAGGATGTCTTTGCTTGACAGCAAGCATTCGCCATAAGATCTAAGAGTCCTAGAATTTTTGGATATTGCATGCTGGTTTTGCAGGAGGTACTGCATTAATAAACACAAGACAGAAAACTACCACGTATGAGTGTCATCATTGACCTTGCCCTTCATTCGTCTTTGCTAATATGTAGGAAAGAAGGTAAAGTATCCAAAGAAAAGGATGCCCTACTAGTTTGATGTACTTGCACCTCTTGATTACATTCCTGTTGAACATGGGATATTTAGCTGTTATTGGCAGTAACTTTGGGATGAATTTGCAAAGATAAGCTTCATATTTTGTACTTTCAATCTGTTAAGTGTTCCTAGAAGAAAAGTTGCCAGAGAAAAGTCCAAGATAAATCTTTATTTAGCACAGAGATTTTCTGAGTTAAATCAGACAACAATCTACTTTTTTATTCAACCCGCACTAGCAAGCTTTTTATTTTGGGTAGTATTAAGCAACATTCTGTGTGTTAAGCTTTACACACTAGAAGATAAAACATTGGATGATGCTGTGATTTATGGTATAAAGATCAAAAGATTAGAACCAGCGTGTTTTTTTTTTTTAGTTAAAAAAAAAGCTGTGCAACTCAGGATTTTTTTTTTTTAAACCTCTTTAGGAAATTGAGACTTCTATTTTTATTAGCATTTTAACACACATAGGTATAGCACTGTTTTTCCAGTGATTTTACTGGAAATATTCCAATTTGATCATCCTCAGAAGATTATTATTAACAGCTTGATTATATAGATGTTGTACTTAAAGTTTCATCTATTTGTCTTGCTCTCGGTATTGAAAAATCTGTTATTCTAAAGTCTGATATACTTTAGTAACTTAAGATTTTATTTTATTCATAATCCTAGGCAGAAAAATTATATATAGTGAAACAGAATGGAGACTTAGGAGGAACCATTGCGCATTTATTACTCTTTTGTCTTCAACTTTTTCTCTGTGTAGCTAAGCCCACAGAGATGTTTCTGAGAGGTACCCTAAGTACTACTATACCAAGTAGAACTAAACCAAAGAGAATCTAATCCATCAGGCTTTTGTTAAGACATTCTGCAAAACAAAGAGAGCTCTCACCTTTCTTAACAATTTCGTGCTATTCTAGATTTCATAGGTTCTCACAAATTCGATTTCTAAAAATGTAGCCTCCTACATTACATTACCCTGTATAAAAAGATAATCAAGAGGCTCGCTTTCCAGTACTTGCTTGGATTATATCATCACATTTTAATTGTATCCTTATCTAAATAAATATAGCTCTAAAAACACAGTAATAACAAAAACCTAACACTTATGCCATACATTCTGCTTATAGGGAAAAAAGATCAAACTGCTTTTCTGTGATAAACTATCTCTTATTTAGAAGTACTGTGTTTATAAAACCACAGAGCTAAACCTGCAGGTCCTCCTACTTATGGGAGGTAGTCCAATGTTCTTACTAACTTTTACGAAAGGTTTTTGTAAAATATCTGAGTCATCTCCTCTATTTCTTGAAAGTAGGCAGTAGGACTTTCTACAACTTATCCATTAAAAACAGCATTAAGAGTTTCTGGATTTTTCTGCAATTTTAATTGAGGGCATTGTCTCAGACACAGACTATGCCTGAGAGAGTAATTCTTTGGTTTTACTGTCCCTGTAGCAGAATGCAAAATAGAAACAGTAGTTCAATTTATGGACTTTTCCTAATGATGGAAAAGATTTATAGTTATCAAAGAGCTGTCTCTAGTCAAAAGTTCTGTCCTATATTAATGACTTAAAAAAAAACCCAAGACTTATGCAAGCCTGAATGATTACATCCAAAGCAAAAAATTACTGAAGTCCTTAACTCCCGAACTTACTTTTCAATTTACTGAAACATTACTTTAGGGTGATAATGATGAGTTCTCTAAATAGGTCGCTGGGCCTCAGCTGATCAAATTCCTTCTTAATAATTTACTTGGGGTAGGTTGGATCTTTAAACTTTGAATGAAATAACCAAGCTGTGATAAGCACAGAAG
>NW_009197658.1:19868-20993 GCF_000690835.1 Fulmarus glacialis | reverse complement strand
CGGTGCTCCCCTCGGCGCTGGGGGGTTCGGGGAGGGCGGCCCGTGTCTGCTCCCGAGGCGCTGAGCGCTGCCAGGGGACGGAACGGAACGATAGGGAGCTTCCCCCGGCCCTGGGTTCAGTCTCAGAGCTGATGTCCCCAAGCTGTGGGCTGTAGAACCAGTGAAACGCCTGGGGCCTCCTGCTCCGGAAGGGCTGGGTGGGAAGGCGGCGTTGGTTAACGGGTATCTTGGGGATGTTGGAGGAGTACTAAAAATGTTGACATTTTTGCTATAATTTCTTCAGATCCCACTAAGCATTTGCATCTAGGACCACGGGATGGAGATTAGGACTGTGCTGAGAAAACTTGTTAGTGACACTAATTTGGGATCAACAGAGAGGAGAATTGTGTTCTGCAGAGAGAATGAGATCACTTTGAGGCCCAGAGTAACCGGCATGGGATGAAATTCAGTACTTTGGGTTATATACTTGTGAACTAGTAAGTTCATCATTTATTCACTGGGAGCTCATCATCTAGAAATGGTCGTGGAGAAGACCTTGGGTGTTTTAATCGGTTCCACAGAGTCAGTCTGTAGTCCGTATGATGCATTCAAGAAAAAAAGACACAAATGTGATTTTAAGAGGTGATTTTAAAATTCAAAGTATTTTAGGGACATACAGGTACATTCACAACTCATCTTGATTATTGCATATGCTTCTGGTCACCCACGTTCAAGAAGCCAAACTAAAAGAGGGGCAGAGAGAATAGATGCAGCATGGAACAGAGACTCTCTTATGAGGGATGACAGGAGTGTTGTTCCTTGAATCTAGCAAAACAAATATGAAAGGACTTACTGTCTCCAGAGGACAGGCATTTTGCAATCTGAGAAGGCAGAAAGCTCTGTAAGATGGAGAACTATGCAGGCACTACAGCAAACAGGTGTACACTGAACATTAATATATCTGAGCCAGAAATGAAGGAGCAAAGATACTGCCGTTAGAGGAGTGAGACTGTGGAACAGCCCGGCCATAGAAGCTACATGGATAAAATCTGTTTGGTTTTTTTTTTCAAGAGGGAGCTCAGGAGGCTTCTAAAAGGGGTTATACGATGTCTTTGCCTAGGTTACCAGAGGGATGGATCTGGGGAA
>NW_009197658.1:19509-19848 GCF_000690835.1 Fulmarus glacialis | reverse complement strand
TGCTGAACCCCAAAGCTCTCCTCTGCCAGCTGGTACGATGCATAGTAAGTCTTGCTAGTTTGAGAGATGCACAACTCTCTGCAGACCCCAATTACTCAAAATAGTTCTTCCAGAAAATGTCACTTTGCGATATAACCTCTCACATTTCTTTCATTCTTCTGTTCTCTACTCGCAAGAGCGATGACCTCTCTTTCTTCACACCTGGCTCAGGCAGTCTCCTGGGAAAGAAGTAGCTGTGCAGATGAGGCAGCTAGCGAACAATCTCGTCTGCCACGAGATGCCGACGGGCCCAAAGCCCAAGCAGCGCTGTTCCAGGAGATACAGGCTGCCCCCGTCATG
>NW_009197658.1:0-19478 GCF_000690835.1 Fulmarus glacialis | reverse complement strand
CGCTCTTCCTTATCACACCTACTCTTTGTGTACCCTTTCCTAAATGCTAGGGGAAAGTATTAGGAACTGAAGTGTTTTATGCACATGCAAGTCCTCATTGTTTGTGCTCCATTTTCTGGCAGAGCAGTAGGTACCCTAAACCAAAACAGATATATGTCCAGCATATGTTCCTTGTAAATGTAAATCTGTGCTCCTGGTTCCTGATCTCCCCATTCTTGTGAGTTCTTGCAAAGTACTTGTAGGTTCCCAACTGTCTCTAGTTTTCATCAGTGTCTGTTGAACCCCTGCAGCTTCTTCCAACTGTAGTGGTAATTGTGGCTTTTCAGTCCTGAGCATCAGCCTCATAAAAGAACCACTTGAATTTTGTGTTTAATAATATATTTACTTATACAGATAGTATCAGCTTAGTGTGGGGATGCACTTTCTGCTTACTGATTTTATATTGCCTAAAACAATGACCCATCAGATCACTGGGCTTTGTGGCTGTACTGTAATAGCAATAGTGGGTTTATGTACATTTTAAAGGACACTGATAGGCCTGAGGGCTAGGTCTGCACTGGGCTTTCCCCACTTGCCCTTTTTCATTTTCTCATGGTTGGTTGTACTTCATGGTCATTCACTGAAAAGTTCTTTCAAAATTTGCTTTTAATATGTGGTAGGAATCTGTAGCAAAAAAAAATGCCCATTTAGAAGAAAATGAGATCATCTTAAATAGATCACAGCAGTTTTCAAAGTCCCTGCTTGATGTGGCAAAGGCCAGCACACAGAGAACACAATGTGTGTGCCAGCTCTGGGAGGAATTCTCAATCCCCTGCAACTCTGACCAGTGACCTCTTTCACACTGGCCTTCTGAATTACAATCTCTTTTTTTTTCTTCTAGTTCCTTCTCTTTCTCTGTCTCCTTGTCCTTTTTCTGTCCATCTCCCTCTTTCTCCGTCTCCTTGTCCTTTTTCTGTCCATCTCCAGGGAAAAAACATTTTTGGTCTTCTCCAGAAAGCTTCTTTTTAATATAGTGTTTCCAGCTCCCTGGAAATTCTGTTCTGTTTCACTTTGATTGACAACCTCATGTTTCCTTTCACACCCACCCCCATTATAGATTTTTTTTTTGGCTGCAGCTTCCCCAATGCATTAAACAGACCTGCTGCTGCCTTCTCTGAGAAAGCGCTGAAAAAACTTTTCCAATTTCAGGCAGCTTTCCTTTTTATAGCATTTGCTAGCAGCATTGTGGTTATGGCTGAGCTCACACTTCCAACTGGAGACAACAAGGAGCCAGGATTGCAAGTACCAGACAGGGCTTTTCTAACTTTTAGCTATATTGATCCTTCACATAAAATAAAAAGGGAGATGATAAGGGACATAACACAACTTCATCGCTGGATCATTACAGAAACTTTCAGGGTATCACACTGTGCTATGAAAAGATATTTTGAAATTCAAGTGTGCCTAGCTGCTGTAAAGCACTCTGGGATCTCCATTCTAATGTTGCTAGATAACATGTATGGACAGTGAAGATAGTATACAGGATCCCCTTCTTTATGGAGCACTAGTATTTATTTGTGTCTTCATTTCCTTGGCTTTCAATGAGCCCAGATGGGACGTGCACCTCGTAGGAGTACCTGCTTCACCCCAATGGTCAGTATCATCCCAGGGCAGAGGCAGACCTTGCTGGGATGAGGCTGAAATGGAAAACACCTAAACACACACCTATGTAAATGAGTAAATATATACATAAAGACACTTCTACCTATTAATTGGGATGCTGTGATGAAAAATTGGGACTATTTTATGGAATGTGAGGCAGGCATATCCCCAGCTGACTTTCATGCAAATTATTTCTCATGAAACGTTGGCATTCGCAGAGGATCTTGTGACCTGATTTTCAACACTGCTGAAGGTATTCAAATCCCACAGGGAGCCAGAGGGGTTCAGCACCTTTAAAACTCAAGGACTGCTTAATTCCGGTCAGGTACATAGTAGTTCCAGGATAACAGGGAGAGCAGGGCCCTGTTCTTGCACCCAGGCCAAGGAAAATAATTCATTTTCCTGCTTTGTGAATTCTGCTAGCAAAGAGATAGATTAGTGCATTACTATTTCTCTTATGTGGAACCCTCCAGGACTGCCTAAAAGATTTTGCATATTTGCTCCTTTTTAGCTAAAGGACTCCGAGGCGAGTCCTAGCACTACATGATGGGTGCTGTCCATATACCACTTTTTACTGTATCCTTAGCCAATTAATGTTTTCTATACTGGTGTTAAGAGAAATAGCACAGAAACTTCAGGACAATACTCACTTGGGCTGGGATTTTCTAAGGGCATGAACCTAAGGGCTCTTTATTCTCCCCACTCCTGGAATTCATATGACTTTGCTACCTAACCTTCTTTGGATTCTAGCCTTGGTTTTTTTATTTGAAAATATATTATTCTGATTTATGTTAGTCACAGAAAGACATGTCATGTGTCAGTCCTCTCTTTAAAAAGAGGGACTTTTTCTAGTAATTCAAAATCAGTTATAGAATTAATGTATATTGGACTATCAGAAAAGCTTAGTCTGTACTCTAAGAGAAAGTGATTTTTTTAAATTATTGGTTATTCTGCTAAAACAAAGCACTTAAATTGAGTTTTAACTCCATGACTGCCATTGGTATTTTAAAATAACCTGTGAACCAGGCTCAACACCTGCCACTCCAGTCAGGCTCAGATTAGGTCCTTACCTGGCAATACTGCTGCCTGCTGTAATTACATGTAGCGTTTGGCTTTGACATTAAACATAAAGCTCCCAGTGTCATCACTGCTGCAATTTTTTGCAGTTACTGCTCAGAGCTTTTTCTCTGTCACTGTGTGGCAGCACTGCTCCATGTAATGGATGCTACTTATTTTCCCTTCAGCTTGAGAACCAGGTGAATGATCAAAGCCCTTTTGTCACTAGACCCCTCCCTGTTCCTCTTTATTTACGGTTGGACTCGATGATCTTAAAGGTCTTCCAACCTAAATGATTCTAAATTATTCTATGATTTGCTGTTTTTCTCCTATCCTCCCCACACTCATTTTTCATCCTTCATTGTCCTCACTTCCTCAGAGGTTTTAAAGCAATTCATATTTCCCTCGCTTTAACATTAGATTTTTTGTATGTGCCTTCCAATTATGAGATTCTTAAGATGTGAACAATGACCAGAATTATGAAATATACATACAGGATACAACAGGCTTGGAAAAAAGCTGGTATTCATTCCTGTCCTCACAGTATCTAACCTTAGGTTCCCAATTTAGATACTTAATCCTGCAAGGCTCACAATCAATAGAGACGTGTGCTCCTCTGCAGGGCTCTCGGTGTGTCTAAATTAGATGCTTGCTCCCAGTGCCTCCCCAGGCTGCCTGCTTCTCTCTACCGATTGCACAGGGAACCAAGGGAAACCAGTCAGATGCCTCTCGCAGATGGTGTGAACATTCCCTTCACCCACACAGAAGCTACAAATGCTGATCTCAGCCCAGGGACCTCTCTGGAGGAATGGAGTACCAGAATCCTCTCAGCCTGACGATCCTCTGACTGTATCTCAGGATTCACTGCCACCACTTCTCTCTGCTGTGGTTACGGATAAAAACATTGCTGTGAAAGAAGAGGTAAATTGTAGCTGCTGTTTGGGGCCGAGAGCAAAAATTTGCCTAAAAGCTCTCCGTACTTGGGAACAGCCACTGTTGTTGCATGGCTTTGCTCTAAGCCACGTCTGCAAATGACAGTTCTCACCGCAAAATTACACCCTCTACCCACGTTGTCCCTGCCTCTGCTAGTAACTTTTTTTCCATAGCAAAATATGTTGAATTTTCTGGACTCTTCCGGTTCACCTGTTTCCTGCACTTTGGCCAGTTTTCAGCTCATTTCATTTTTGTTCATTCCTTTTCACCCCATAACAACCACCAGAGGCATCATATTAGAACTGGGGAAAATATTCATTAATTTTTAATTAAATAGGATTTTTATCAAATAAGAATAACAGAATCTTACAAATGAGCATGAGTTTTATAGGGAAATAGGAGAATGACAGAATCCTAATAGTTAATGGTTCCTTGGTACCACCAAAGTCAGAAGGCCCACAGGGAAAACAGGTAAAATCCACCTTGGGTAGAAAAATTAACAGAGTCACAGAAAAAATTAGTTCAGTTAGGAGCTGAAGCAACGCATGTCAATACCAGACTGGGGCGAGAGGAGAATGCTTTCAAGTGTCCTCAGATAAAACATTTCTTGCAAGGGGCTTGATCCAGAACATTGCTCATTAGTGGGTTGTCAGTGACTTATGTATCTTAATGTTGTACATCTTACCTTGTCTTACCTGACATCTTATCTCCCCTGTGCTGTGTCAAATATGGCAGCCATGAGGCAGGACAAGGAATCACCAGCAAAGCTGCCAACTGCTCGTGTTTTATTTTCTTCCCTCATACATGAGGGAACACCAGGTAGGAGTTTGGGCTCAGACCATAAGCCAGCTGGCCCCAATACTCTCACTGCACCGTTTTATCTTATCAAGGCCACACATGTTAAATTTGCAGTGTGGTGGCACTAAGGAAGGGGCGACGACCTGATTCAACACAGCTGTCTGATATTGTGGAGAAACATCCTGTAACTCTCTGTGTCAAAGTGCTCATGGTTCCTGTTTCCAGGCAGAGGAAATATTAATACATAATGAGCAAAGAAAATTATTCTGTATTTAGGAAATACTAATCCACAAATTAAAAGGGGCATTTTTATGATAAAGGATTATTTTGGTTTTGAAGGGAAAAAAAAAACGTTCAGGGAATTATGCCTGCCAGTCACCCAGATCTGTCATGGCTGGAAGAGAAGAGCTGTTAAAAGTCGCAGGAAAATTTTTGCTGAGGAGAACAAAAAGACAGAAATGAATGCTTACTATGAGGAAAAGGCTGCAGCACAAGTTCAGTGATTATCTATCTCGTGTGACCTACTGGCCAATTAATCGGCTTGCCAATCAATACGCATCGCTCGGAGCCAGACCCAGCCTTGCCTCTCACTCAGCGAGGAGCTACGGGGCATGGAAGGAAGCTGAGACACAGCGTGTTTGTATATGTGCCAAACAGAGACACTGTAAGAGAGGGGATTATATATAAGGGGAACTTTGGGATACTGGCACAGTGCATGACTGAATTAAAATTTGGAGAAAACAGTCTTTGTTAGTTCTGTAGTTGAAGAAGTAACTTGTGTTGCTACATCCCTAACACTGCGTCGCCTACCCTCTCATTCCCCCACCACACCTCCAGTCCTCTCTATCATCCTCTCCATTAACTGAGCAAGACGTGCTATAGTGTGAAGAGTGCGTGTTGTTGGCAGGTCAAACACAATAGATGATTGCCCAGTGAACTCCGCAGCTTTTCTCTTATTAGAGGCGATAATTTGGGTCTCTAGTCTCTGTATGGCCATCAGTGTTCTTAGGAGAGGTGGATACTTAAGATGGCTGAGAACCCCAACCTTCTGTCAAATGTAGCAGGAGACAAGCAGTATGATCATATTTCCAAAGAAAACCAGGCTAAAATGACCTCCACGATAATGTTAATCTCCTACATTTAAAATTACGCTGTTGTTTTCACGAAGAATAGCCTCCTGCATAACAGCAACACTACAGTAAACTAGAGATTTTCATTGCTATGTAACTGTTTCATTGAGAGCTCAGCTGGTTAATACTGGCAAGATTCTTAGTATGGCAATGGAATAATCAATTATCAATTAATATTTTAATGAACTAATCACATCAGTGACTTTTTAGAGTTCCATCGATTTTAAACAGCCAACTCACTAGTTTATCTTTGGTTTTATTTTCACATTTTCATTCCACTTGTATGAGAAACTTGTGCTGGGGCTTCACAAGACAGCAGGAGAGACGTGTGCGCACCAATTTCCCCCTCTCTTCTCATCAGAGGCAAGGAAATCAAATGCTTCCCTGATTTACATCCTGCTTAATCCCACTGACATTCATTTACTTAAATCTGGGTACATTATTTGTCCAATTAGATCTATACAGTATGCAAAATATGAGGGTTTGGCTAGGTGTCTTTAAAATAATGTAGTTTCATATATCACTTATTTTAAAACACAGCTACCTGCATTTCTCCTTCATCAGTATTTATGTGCTTAGTTCTGGAGGAGGCCAAAAAAGACCATTTCTAGCTAGTAATTTATTTAAATTCCACTTTTTTCATTTCTTCTTGTTTCAGGAGTACCTTAGTGCATGACTTTTGTGCTATGATTCTTGGCACATTCAGCTCTAGGAACCTGGGCACCTCAACTGATACTACTATTCTGGAACCTTCACGGAGATGAACAGCATATATTTGGACATCTGAGGTAAACAAAATATGATTATATGAATTAATTGTGGCTGTGAAGTTTTTCAAGTTCTTCATGTTTTCCATGAACATCATACAGATTTGGTTGTTGACAGTGGCATGAAGTTTCATTTGAATTGCTGAGGATGGAAGAGAGTCTGTCAGCAAGACAGATGAATCTCAGTCCTATTTGAAGTCGATGGCTGGATTCTTACGGACTTCACTGGCACCAGGTTTCCATCTGCAGGCTTTCTGGACCTGGCACAGTAATTCTCAAGCACTGACGCTAGTGGCAACTCATGACGGTGCATGAAGACTTACTTTCAGCTTTTGGATACGCAGTGCTAATAACGTCTGTGCAGTCTCAGAGCCACAACAGTAAAACTGGAATTCAGACAGTATCTTGGCTCCCCGGTGCTCCCAAAATTGCAGAGCATCATAAGTACATAATTGCACAGCTTTTTGATAGTAGAAGACCAACTACTTTTCTTCAGTGCACATTAACATTAATCAGTTGTCTAGATCAGTCTATAGAAGTGAAATTACAGAGACATTAGGAAGGTAAATCATGTTTATTACACGAGTGCCTAAGGCTGAGAAAGTATGAGGCTCCCCCCTACAAGACACTGTACTCCCTGCTCCAAAAAAGCTCAGAGCTGGAGAAAAGCAGCTTAATGTATATGTGAAAGTGAAGGTTGCAATTTGATAGCAAGCATGTAGGTTATGTAGTATTTTGGGGATGTAAGACTAGTTACGAGAACACAAATGGAAGAAAAGAGAAAAGAGAAGAGATACTGAAAAGAGGATTGTTGAAGTAGCAGTAACAGGACTGAAATGAAGCGGATGTAAAGAGATTTTGAGCACAGGGGCTGGAACAACCAACCAGTGAACATGGGTGAAAGTCGAGCCAGAACTGCAGAATGGCTCTGGGGGTGGCTATCACTCCTGCCTCGGCAGCTGCTCTGATAGCTTGCTTTTTCCCCATCTAAGACCTGGTTCCCCCAGAAATGGGGACTGCTGTCATTTTAGATGTGAACCAGAACATCTATAGTTTGTTTTTTTCTCCTTCTGAACTTCCTTTTTAAGCAGACTTAAGGACTGAAACACACAGCGTACATGGAAGGATGTCTGCAGTAATGTGTTGAAAATATTGGCCCAGATCTTCACATTCAGGAACTAAAGCTAGGTATCCACAAGCTAAATTAGAGCAACTCTAATGCTGGTTTTAAATTGAATCTGGCTGCTCACAGCCTCATTGATCACGTGACACAAAAATAGAATGTTTTGATGTTCCCTTGTTTTTTCACTACATCAGCTCTTGGCCACCTCAGGATTTGTCCTCCACTGAAGGAGTTCTCCTGTAACACACTGAGCTGTCTGTTTGTTTCTTCCATCTGCTCGTATCTGCTAGAGCAGGGATTAGAGTTTGTCTTGAGGAATCCCCATTTTCTTTTTATAGCTTCAGACTGATTCACCATGGGAAGGGGTTCAGGTATGAGGAACGTTACAGGCTGTGAACTATATCCTGTTCAGCTGTACACCTACAGCTTCCACTCATTGATAAAAAAAAGACTGACTTGCAGCCAAGAGGATAATTTGGTCCTGTTCCAGTTATTAGACCTGCATAACTTGATCCTGCTCAGAAATAGTTTTCTGGATTTTGGAAGCCTGTTATGATCATTAGGAGACTCTGTTACTCTTAGTAGGAAGAGGTAGGCTTTTGACAAGAGTAATTCTCCTCTCCATATCCTCAAGCCTACTGTTCCCCTTTCGGTTATGCCCAAACCTGACAGCTGGGACAAAAGAGTCAGTCTCCTTTCTTTGTATGGACAGGTAATTTGTATCTGCATTCTGTCCAAGATGCTGAATAAACAAAAAAGCGTGGGTTTTTTTACCTATTTCTTTGATCTAAACAATTCCTGTCCCCCAAAAGAAAATAAAACAGTCCAATCTTGCAAAGAAAACACTAAAGAACAAAATATTACTTTAATACTTTTTTAAAAAAGGTGTGCTTACTTAGAAACTTTAGATATAGCTGATCCAGCTGGGGGTAGGAGAATACAGTGGATGAGCCCATCTCAGTGTCCCTTCCAGTTATGTTTTCTATGATAATATGATTGGGAAGAGGATAATTATCAGCAATATCTAGTGTGAACAGGAGCAGATTTGGAGTGCTGCCTGATTACAAGGTATTTGTTTAATGCTCTTTGTCATTGTACGAGAATGCTTTAATTAGCATTGAAAACATTTAGTTACATAGACTGTCTCTGGCAAAACCAGACTATGCGCCTGATGTTTTTTACACTGTATTAAATGCTAAGTGTTTAGACCTACATGGGCACACCATGTCATCACATGAAAACACTAAAACCTATAAATCCTTGATTTTCATTTGTAACAGAAATACCAAGAATCATTAAGATTGTTAATGTATCAACATTGATTTTGATGTTGAAATGACTAAAAGTATCAACCAGGCAGCAGATTTCAATGCCAGGTAAACATTTTCTTGTCAGTAAGGACGAATGATCACAAAGTGTGTTTTATCTACTCCAAAATAGATAATCAGCTTATAATCATGAAGAGGACAAATGATCCTGATCTATTTCTACAAAGGCAGATCCTGTTCTGACATCTGAACAGCTGAGTAGGAGGTATGTATATATTTAAAGACAAGATACCACACATACAGAGCAGATTCCTGTTTGGTTCTTATACTGGTTTATATTCAGCTCTAAATGCAGTTCAGATTATATTTTCCAAACCGTTTACTTCTTTCCATTTAGTTCATCAAAGTCATTCAAATCTGGATTTTAAACCTGTCTTTCTACAAAGTTGACTGGAAGCAGATTCATTTACCTAATGTAAAGGTTAGGCTCAGCACGCAGATTAAGACACCTAAATTTAGGTGTCTGCACGTAGGTGTTTACATGTAAGCTAGCTGTCGTAGCTCCCATCGCGGTCAGTGGAGGCACCTACAGTTGGTTAGCTTGATAGCACTCACGATTCATTGATTATTGATCAGATCACCATTATCTGTAAAAGAAGCTTAGACACCTAACTTGCATCTTGAAGACATATTGTTAGGTGTCTCAAACTGCAAACTGAACCTGATCTCAGGCATTTATAAAATACACATCTAAAGCTGAGCAAGTACTTATTGAGTGATTTCCCACTATAATCAATGAAGAGCTGGTCAGTGGAGCTTAAGGTGTGATTAATCCAATCAACTGTAAGTGTCGGTTTTATACTGAGCTGAATCATGCCCTAAACTCCTTTGACTAGCCCTCCAGCAACCAGAATGGGAGCCTAGACACCTAGTTTACATATAGGCAAATACACTGTAGACACCTAAGGTTAAGTGAGATCAATCCTATCCGAGGTGGCCAGATGAGGAGGTCCTCTCCTCTGACTGCTTGCATGAAACAGGCTGTAGAACTGAGTTCAGCAGTCTCTGGATAAGCAGTCTCACAAAAAAGGTGGTTAGATATACTTGTGACCCTGCTCACCTATGGCTTGCCTGCAGACTCTGCACATACCAGGCTTTTCCAAGCTCTTCCACGCAGTCTAGACAAGGAGAAAAAAAAGATTCCTTTATGCACAATAAGGGTGGGCGTTCACTAATGATTCCTTCTTTCCATGGGAAGGATTTGGGGGGGTGACTGATGCAGGACAACATGAATATGCCTTTGTATCTCAATACAGATGTTCCAGAATAAAATTAACAAGAAAAGGCTGATGCAGCTTGTGTGACAAATTTTCATGATTGTATGGAAAGTCCAGGATGTATTTCAAGTGACGAATTGTGTGTCATTTAATTAACTGATACAGTGGATATGTTGGCCCTATCAGAAGATATTTCTAAACTCTTTGTACCAACTAATTTTACAATGAACTTACTCCATTTTCTGCATTTTCCCAAATGCAGATTTCACCCTTTATCTTAACCAAAGTGGGAGCAGCACCTTGTATTTTCCATCACTTCCCCTGCTTCTAATTAAAATTCAATAAGGGGTAAGAGTGTATACAGACCAGGATCTGCCTTGTATAAAAAAAGTTACAAAAACAGGATGTGTTTTATTTGACTGGAGTGAACTTAATGGTCAGGGGTCATTTTCATTTAAGACACATTTTTTCTCATGGTTTTCAAATGTATTTTGTTTCTTAAATGACAGCAAAAGTAAAATGCATTTTTCTCAGCATTTTTTTCTTAAGGATGGCAGTAATTGGCGACATCTTGCAGTCTCCCTATATAGTGAATATATCACTTCTTGCCTTATCTGCTTTCTCAGCTTTCAGGCTTATTTCCCTCCAGTGGGAGGGAAGACCCTGTGTGCTTTCCAATCTATAATTATTAAGAGAACACAAACACAATATATTTTTATGTACAACTTATTTTCTTCTGTTACTTGTGTTTTCCTTCGTATGTCTTCCCAAACTGAAAACTTGGTAACAGATTCTTCCTTTATTTCACTGGCATGCTATACTTTTCCCTTGTTTTTAACTACTCCCCAGCGAGTCCCCGGTTTGCCCTGTTCCATTCATTCCCCTTGGAAGGGTTTTCAAGTTTTGAAAGTTGACTTCAGGAAGATTTCATAACAAGAACTTAAGGAAAATAATATAATCTTGCTTTAAAACACTTCCTTCCTCTGTTTTGCTGATGAATTATAACAATTCACAACACCATCTGGCCAGTAACTGGTACAGATCTCATTTCATTGTTTTAAATGTATTTGTTTCTTTGGGTTGTAGAGCACATAACATGAGGATTGCCTAGCTGCTGTTCTATGATCAGGTAGACCCAGACTACAACATGAGATCAAGATGTGCCCAAATGTTTGGAATTGGGCTAGAAATAGCCTTGGCAAATGATCTAACAGTGAATTAGAATGTGAGTCCTGTAGTGGAAGGCAAAATGCAAGTCTCAATTTTGCAGCTTGATCCATTTTCTAAAATCAGAGAAAAATCTGAAGAGAAATCCAACCTTCTCCTTCGTAAGGGGACTTTGTTGAAACTTCTTAAGCTCATAGATCGAATTCAAAATGAGAAAGGAACCTGTTCTCTGAATCCACTTTTGATGTAACTCAGGATAATGGAACTATAGTCGGATGAGTAGTTTTCATGAGCTTCCTACAATCTCAGTTTTGAGGAATCTCCCAGAACAGTTTGGGAAGTTGGATGGTCCTCCAGATGCAAGTCCAGGAAGGATAGCCTCCATTCCAAAACCCAAGTGAAAAATGAAGCGTAGTCCAGTTCTGAATTTGATCAGGCATGGTTTGGGAGTGTTGGTGGTGATGTGGAGGGGAAGTACTGCACCCGAGCCTCTCACCAGATCATCTGAAGCACTTAATGCACAAGGTGAGTGAGACTACAGGGCTTTCTAGGACCTCCCTCCAAGCAGATTTGGAGCACACATGAATATCAGACATTTAATACATAATTTGAGGCCTGATTCACTGTGGATCCTAAGGTGGTGCAATTTCAGTGAAACTACCCCTCCTTATACAGCCGAAGTTCATTTAGTTCACTTGTGTGTTTTTGAAAAGACTGTGAAAATGAAGCATTACTCAAAACAGTCTCTGGTGGTTATGGATGTCCTTTCAGCCCTTATCGCAAAGTGAATGTTATGGTGTAAATGTACAGACCACTTAGCAACAGATATTCACTGTCTGTCCCATGAACAGATGTTAATCTTCAGTGTCAGTGCTGCTCCAGCCACAACCTTGCTGACCAATGTCATATTTGGTGTGATTTTTTGATACAGATCTTTTGATCGCCAGCTTTTACATATAAGCTGTGGCCGGATAATAAGAGGCAAAGGCTAGCTTCACATTAATGACATAGGGGGTAAAGTTCTTACAATTTATTTTTAGTTCCCCAAACCAATCTAGTCCTCAGATTTAGATTCTTTAAAGCAAACATTGCCCTATACCCAACGCATGATCTTCTCGTATGTTGCCTCATTTACACATGCTCATATAATTTCCGTATGAACTATAGCATATTGTAAAGCTGTGTCATATTCTTTTAATTTATACTGAAGGATTTCAAATGGAACCTAACATAATTAGATTACATGTAATCTCTTCCCATTTTGATCCTATTCTCAAGAGTGTTTGCAAAGAAGCTTACTTGAGTCTTAAATGCACAACTTTAAATCATGCTGACGGTGATGAATAGAGAAGCACGCTCTTAGGAAAACATATTGATGTGCAGGACAAAACCTCAAGACTTTATCAACTAAAATAGGTATCTCCATTGGCATTGTCTGCTTTAAAATCATTGACACACGATTTTTTAAGCTTCTGCACAAAACCTATAACAAGTTGATTCAGAGTCTTTCCTTACCCATTTCTCCCCTGAATCAACACAACCCTTATTAATATCTGCTCATAACAGGGTTCCCAAAGAGATGGTATAGTTTCTATTAAAGTGTCAGCCTTCGAGATAAACTGCAGTTTAGAAGCATTTTCCAACAGCCATCCCCTTCCTGGTAGTATATTAAAAGAGATTATGTGTTGCCAGAGACAGCAAGCCTTGTCAGGTCAGGGCAAAACAACATTTTAAGCCGCTTGGCTCATATATCTCAAGGTATGTGTGTCCTTGCACAAATTCACTTTCCCCTCAGCCCAGTATTTACGAAAATCCACCTTTCATGATGTTGATTGATCTGAAGTGTGGTCAGATTGAATCCTGCTTATTATTTTGAGGTTAGGGAAGGAGAAAAAACTCCAAATGTGATAGTAAATTATTGGATTATACAGAAACTTTGAGGAAAAAAGCCTGTTATTTGGTGGTTGGTGCCTCATCTTTCAGAAAGCTCTTCTTTGCATAAAAATTTTGTGACAGGATAAAGCATGTTTACACTCCAGAGGTATTTGCCAAATGTTTGGGAAGCTTCATACTGCTTTACAGCCTAAAGCTGGCTTTGTTTGTCAAAGGTGAGGGGTGCCTTTATTAACGATGGTGGCTGTCTACAGGGTCCCCTGGCTTCCTTACAGGATGAAATTGGGTAACTGGTTCCTAGTAAGACCTGGTGTAAACACCAGCCTCAGCAGTATCTGTGAGCACATCTTCATCAGCCAGGAATGTGAATTACCCCACGGTATTTGGGCAGTCTTACTGCCAGTTGCGCGATGGCCCTACCATGGGAAATGAACTCAGTTGCTTACTGGTGTGAAACAGCTTGAGAGAGATTGGCCACCCTCTAGTTGGCTTGTTTCACTCTACGGTTGCCATGTGGGCTTGGTTAGGGAAAAGATAACGGATAGGACTTCCATTTCCCTGGCAAGCTATTTCTACAGTTAAGGCTTCATAGGAAACCTTCACGCTGCTTTACCTCGAACAGGAGGCTGACCGAACACAGATGGCTCAAGGCAGAGGAGGAAGAACGTGCTTAAAAGCCCAACTTGCATCCCCTATTTCATGTTGTGCTATATAAATTCTACACGAAGTGAAGCCAGGAAAAGACTCTAAATACCACGCTGTTGGAAAAAAATTATTTTGATCTTCTACAAGGAAATTTACCTGAACGAACTGGATATATTTCTTCTCCATCAGTCATTTATACTTCTCTGTCTGCTTGTTTCAGCAGCAAATGGAAAAGGTCATAAAGATTTAACTTTTGCACTACATTAGACAAGTAATTACACCTTTTGCAGGATAAACTATTATAGCACAGAGCATCTACACATTCTATTATACGCTCCTGTTTTCATTTGCTTGTAATTTCATGAAAATGTAGCCCTTTGAGGTTTTTAAATTTGTTGGTATCTAAGAAATGATTCTGTTTCTATTAACTTTGAGTGACTTCTGACATTCTGGTGGTTACAGGCAAGTGAGAATAAACTTTACGCTAATAGTGACTGTGCTCTGAAAACTGACACTATAAAATACCGTCATGAGTTTCCAGGTTCCTTGTCTTACTGTAAGTCTACATCAGATCTTCAGAGTTTACAAAAACATATCTTCCAACTACTGTACTGGAAAGCCACACTAAGGCACACAAAAGATGAAGCTAATGTTTTGTTTTGTTGTGCATCATTGCCAATAAGACTTAATCTTCTGTCTTCTTATCTGTTCCTTTTCTTTCTCTCTTCTGACTACGTTCTACCTTTCCTAGATTTGAAAGCTGTATGATTTGATTATAGCTTTTCCCTCTCTTTCATCAAATCCTTTCTCCTCCTGCTGTGGGAGCAGGATCAAATCTGGTTAACAAGAATCTAAAATTCAGATTCAGGAAAATACCCCAATTTCATGTTTTAAACCCATCATGTGCTTCAGTTTTGATACAGCCACACGTGCCTTCTTCAGTCAGGCTTTCTAACTTTTGCATTTTCTACGCATAGCCATCTTGCATTACCTATCTAGTCAATGTAGAAAGGGATCTCCGGGAAGTTACATGACATGGGATATACAGGTAAGTGACACATTTTTGGTATTGTGATGTTTTTCAATTCACTGAAAAACTACTTGGTATTAAGGAGACATTTTAAAAAATTGTATTGTACTGTATGAGTGTATTAAACTTTGTTGAATGTGTACTCTTCATAGATAAAACAAAGCTAAATCAACATTTAAAAGGGAAGAGAGAGAAAGAAATGAGAGAATATTGAAGTAATGGAAGGAATAAGACAGAAGGAGGCAAATGGAAAAAGGCAAGAAAATGCTAGAGGAGACAGAAAATTTGGGAAAAAAGGAAGGAGATGAAGAAAATCTGTCTTGACAGACAGAGGGGACATAAATAGCCCCTTTCCTCAGGCAGCGACAGCAAGCGCTGCATACATTCAAATCCAATTCCCATGGCAGGAGCCACCAAAAGCAGGAAGAGAGGCCTGAATCAGTGAAACCTGAACCTCAGCAAACCAAGGGAGCCTGTAGACAATGGGACTGAGTGAGGGCAAGCGAACAATCAGAACCAAAAGGAAGAGAAAACAGTCTTTTAGGCAGCCAGAAAAATTACATCAGCAGTCAATAACGAAGCAAAGGGCAAATCCTCCTGCTTAGAGTCCCACTCCCATCCCTGCTTTTAACACATCCCTTCCTCAATATAATGCAGTGTTTCAGTATAAGATGGTGGGCTGATGCTGCCACGCGTGTACAGGCAAACCTCTGCCTAACTCATCTGCTCTGCAGAACTGGCTGATGCTAAGCTCCTAGAAATGTCTATGACATGATCAAGCAAGGGACGGACTGAAAGTAACACCTGAAACAGTCACCCACAACTTTTTGGGGAAAATAAACAAAAGCAAAACCAGCAGGTGGTATAGCAGCTGAGTACATTTAATCGTATAAAATATTGATGTACTTCATGATACGGAAAGAATAGCCATCTGGCACCTATTGTTCATAGTCCTATAAACGCTTCCTATCAAATCAAGTATTTTGAGTTATACCCTTTGTAATGATTAGAGTAGGTTTTAAAAGTGACAAGCCTCAAAGGTTGAATGGACAATTGTTTGAATTTAAGACTAATAGACAGGCTTGTATTTGTTCAGATACCTGCAGGATCTTCTGAGCCACTCACTCTCGATGTACATGCCTGTGCATAAATGGTTTGTATTTTGAGTGACACAGAAAAAAAACATTAGCTCATGTGCCTTAAAAACAATCTGCAAGCAGAACTGGAAATGCCATATGCCACAGAATATACATTGAAATCCTACACACCACAGAAGATAAGCCAAACCTATAGCACAAACACAATTAGAAAAGGAACAGTCCAAAACCAGTCTCAAAAATAATTTTAGGACCAACAAACTCCTGCTAACTGCTGTCTTTTCAGTTCACAGAATGCATAATTTTGTAAAGTCAAAGGGGGCTCTTCAAGGCCGCAGCTTGTGTCCTTATGTGAATTTGTATGTTCAGCCCAATGGGCTGCCATAGGGATAGGCCACTACAGCAAATGCTCCAAAACTTTCATGGACTTCCAGTCTACAACTGCCAATTCAAAGCCTGGGTTTTGATTTTCAAAGCCGTCGTTATTCTGAAACCTCGCTCTGTCAGGGAGTACAGCTCTACCAGTGACTTGTTGAGGCAGTTGATGGCAAAAGACACGTATGTGCACCAGTATGCACACAGCCCCGCAGAGCTGAGTGTGCTCTGAAGACTTGGGAAGCCCAGGGAAGAAGCAGCTCAAGAAGGAATCTTGAGGGGTCATCAAATTCATTGCCTTGTCCCATGGCAAGACTCAAATCTCACAGGGTTTATTCAGCTAGGAAGCCCATCGATATAATAAGGGCAGACTGTAAACTTGGGACTTGAATACATTTATTTGCATAAGATGTTGCAGTTAGCTCATATAATTCTGCACATATGCTTTGTGTTCTGCTTAATTTTTTAAAATGCTGTTTTATTGAAGAGAATGGGTTTCATAAGCTTCATAGCTAAAAAAAAACAAAGGGGAAAGCACATTGAGAAATAATTGCTGATGAAAATCTCATAATTTTTGCAATATGAATTCCTGTATTCCTTTGAAGTCCAGTAGGAAGGATTGCAATGTTACAGAGCACAGGATACTTTAAAAGGGAATGTTAATACTCTGTTTGTTTGACTCTGGCTTTGTAGTATCGCTGCCAAATAAAGTGAGTGCTCAGCATCTTGATGCACTATTTCGTAAGTGCAGGCTTGATGAGATGAAGTGTTAGTTTGCAAGGTGTTCACTTCTGTAACTCCAGTCATAACTGTAGGTGTGACAGATGTGACAACATCTGAATTAGACACAGACCGGGTCACCTTTTAATGTAAACACTGAACGTTCCCTAACATCAACAGATACTATCAGTTCAGAATGTAATTCAGTTGAAAGGTCTAGACTGTATCATAAATGTGAGTCCAAGCCCAAAGGAAATCCAAATGTGCCTTACAGCTCTCCAGTCCAAGTTCGCACTTGGCGAGCAAACTGCAGCTTTCCCGCTTGGAGAGCAGATGGACGTGACACAGGCAAGTTTTCTACCATGTAACCCACACTGCTCATCCTACCCACATGACATGGAAGATACACCAGCACGTTGGGAATCGCATGAAGCCAAGCAGTATGGTTGGCAGGTGACATAAAGGACAGTTTTGAGGGCAGTGTAGATGTAACAGGGGTCAAAGACCGGTGAAAGCCATGCTGAGATGTGCCTGCTTCCCTGTGGCATGCTCCTGCAAAGACAGCAGAGACACAGGCAACGTCTCTTCTATGTTCTTGCGATCCCACATAGATCTTTAAGCATTATAAATAACAATGATTGCGTATACTTTCTCAGACGAAGAACTGTAATAAAAAATGAAGCGTTGGTAGAAATGATATTGCAGGATTTGTACGTGGGAGTAGCGATAAAACAAGTATGATACCACTGTCAGCCACTTGGAAAGCTGTGATTTTAGAACTGTTTCACATCCTAGTTATAGTAGAGTGACAGGAAACAATGAGCACATGGGGAAACAAAAATGATGATATATAGTTTGAGAATGTATGAAATAGAGATGAGATGGTTCAGATGAAGTAGAAAGCTCCCTGTGGAAGACATTTATCTTAACTAATTAGCCATTTTGGGAGGAAATCAAATCCCTAGCTGGAAGAAAGCTAAGTATGTTTTTATATTCCAACCTTCTAAAATTTTTAAGACAATTAAGACTTGAAATTGGAAGGAATCAGATTCGGCCACAGTATCCTTCTTGGGATTTATGGGATACTGACAGGCTAGTTAATCACAATTACTTGCTGAAATGTATTGCAAAGCAATAAATAATTTCTGTTTTCTGTTACACTTCCTCTGCACAAGAGGAAACATTTAGACAAAAGCAATCTGAGCTGCTATGTCTTACTGCCTTTAGCCATTTTCTCCTACAAAAAATGAATGTCATGTGCAACCATGCTCATACACGGCTATGTAGATTTGCTAGGTGCTCAGAAGCTGTGAGATGTGCTGGCATGTGTGTTTGCCACGTCGGGGATGATACTTCCAGTTTTTCCAGAAGTAACACTATTCAGGCTATTTTTCATCTAAAATGAGAAAGAACTCTGAGGACAGAAAGCCTATTAAAAAATGGAAATATCTGTGGAGATTTACTGATTTTTGGCTAACCAGTCAATAATTATTCAACTCTTCTAATCTACCCTGGAATAATGGAGCAGTGCTTTCTACAAATTGTCATGAAATGTCCTTATATTACAAGTTTTAGTAAAAATTAGTATCAGAAGTCGAGGGCCCCACAAGTCATAGTGCAAGTTGTCTGGAGCTGGTTATTTTAAAAGAGTTTATCTTTAGTAGATTATGCTAAATTCCTTGGTTACTATTTGAATAGGAAGTATTTAAATGTAATTATTACACAAACACAGGATTGCTTAAAACACTCAAAACATTTACTGAACATTGCTCCCTTTTTTGTATCATTACTGGATGTCTTTTGGTAGTACATTTTAACTACTGTTTATTTTAATTTTGCTTCTAATGTAACATCATATTTTATTGCTACTTCAAATTCCCTCTTAACCACAATGGTTTTCTTTTTAAACCAAACTCGCCCCTTCTGGTCATGACACTGCTGTGGTATTTGAGATGTTTAATAGTCTCAAGCAGCTGTTTGTCACATTTCTGTGCTTCTTCCCTTCCAGTTTTGTTTGTAACTCGGTTTACCACCCCATGCAAAGCACAGGTATGTATATGCATAAGTAATTTCCATGCAGGGAGTGGGAGCACTCTGCTTAAGGAAGAGGTGGGGCTGGGATCAAAGTCGTCCCTCTTGTCCTGTGTGCACGATGCCAGCGGAGCTGGAATGGGCAACCTGGCCTATCCCGGCGTATGTATTTTCACACACAAGCCTGAGAAGTTCAACCATAAAGCTGTACTTCAACCCTCCAATATCCGATGCTGGTGGCTCGCCAGAGAAAACCAAAAAAGCAACAATGGCGTTTTCAAAATGAGGGTCTTGGTAGTTTACACAGCACAGCCTAGTGGCTAAGATAAATCAGAGGGGAACAAGTCCTGTTTTGTGTTTTTCCCCCTTTTTTTTCCACAGGATGCCTGCTCCTGCCAGGTGCCTCAGTGCTGACGCACGGGCTCAGCCTGCGGCTCCCGGGCAACCGGCTGGGCAGATGCCTCAGCTGGGTGTTGGTGGGAGCAGGGCTTGGCCCTGGGGCCAAACGCGTTAGTCTCGCCCGGCGC